>NC_035442.2:82010984-82310984 GCF_002127325.2 Helianthus annuus
TGTCAATTGACGGCGTCCAAATCTCTAGGGTTTCGGCTCTTGTTCCTTTTGTTGCCGTCCAGTATTTGGGAGAATCTTTCTAATCGGTAATCTGATTTATCCGATTGTGATTGTTTTTCAGTTTCTCATATTGACGGCTTCTAGGGTTTGTTACGGTTTTGGTTTCAGCCGTCATCTATCGGCTATCTTGACGGCTTCTAGGGTTTGTCACGGACCTTGGTTTTCAGCCGTCATCTATCGGCTGCTAGGGTTGTCTATATGGGTATGGATGATTCTAACGCTTCGGGTGGAAACCAACAGGCTAGTCATGGGAAGCCGACATTGTCGTTTGAAGAAATTGCTGCACGATTTCTTGATGTAGATGGGAACACTTTGCAGCCAAAGCGTGGTGTAACGCGTACAACACAAAGTGACCCTAAGGCTACAAACATCATCGATGAGCTCACCAAGGTAACAGTTCCGGTTCGGTTAGAAAAACGGGATGTTGGAAAGGCAGATAATTTTTGGGATTACCCTAGCAAGTTTAAGCCAAATTCAGACCTCTTTGGAGCATATTCCTCGGCTGATAAAAGAAAACAAACAGGTTCTGGTTCTGCGGTACAACTATCATTTGCGAATGTTGTGAAGGATATTAAAGAAAACGTTAAGGTGAACTTTAGGGTAATGGAATCGACTGAGGCTGTTGACGGAGCTGATGTTGTCATACCACTGTCTTCAGTTAAACAAGTCTCTGACAGGTATGCGAATACTTTGTATGGTTATTTTCTGGGTAAACGGCTGGCATTTCCTGTGCTCGATTTCTATGCAAAGAACAATTGGGCAAAGTATGGTTTGTCAAGAATTATGATGAATGCTCATGGGTTCTTTTTCTTTAAGTTTAAAACGAAAGAAGGGATGGATCAAATGTTAGAGGATGGGCCGTGGATGATTAGAAATGTTCCAATAATTTTGAAAGAGTGGTCGGCCTCTATCAAGTTGGAAAAAGAGGATTTAAAAGCTATTCCAGTTTGGGTCAAGATGCATGATGTGCCGTTAGCGGCATTTACTGAAGATGGGCTCAGTTTACTTGCATCTAAGATTGGGGTGCCTATAATGTTAGATTCGTATACTGCTACAATGTGTGCGGAATCTTGGGGAAGAAGCAGCTATGCGAGAGCTCTTATTGAAGTTCAGGCAGGAATTGAGTTAAAGAATAGTGTTACGGTTGCAATCCCTTCTTTGGAGGGTCTTAGTCATTCAATGGTGGAGGTTAAAATTGAGTATGATTGGGAGCCGCTAAGATGTTCATCTTGTTGTGTCTTCGGTCATGATGATAACTCGTGTCCTAAGAACCCGCAGGTAAATTTGAGTGGGGAGACTGAGAAGAAGAAAAATGATGACTTTCAGGTCGTAGTAGCCAAAAAGAAGAAACCTAATAATCAAGGGCTTCATATGAAAAACCAGAAGCCAAAGGTAGTTTACAGACCAGTTGTCAACCCTAAACCAAAATCGTCCTCAAAGAGCCCGATAAAGAATCAGGTTGCAACGTCTAACCCGTTTTTTGGGTAAAGGGTTACCCCGGTAAATTTTATAAATCACCAAACCAAATAAAACAGGGTGTGCCATGAAATTGACACACACTACTAGTCAAGACAAACCAAGACTAGAAACAACCAAGAAACACAACCAAACGACCAAAAAAAAACAAACAACCAGACCACAACAAACGGCCAACACAACACAAATAACAAAACTAAACAAAAATCAGCTAGCCCGGATCATTTGTCTCATCGTTTGATCCAATCTTCCATGTCCGAAGGATGCTCTCAATACTCGGCTGTCTTCGGAACTTGAACCCCATTAGCCGTAAACGCACAGTTTCCTTAATCTTCTGAATCACCACCTTCTGATCAGCAAAAGCATTAGAAAACAAGCAGTTGTTTCTCTCTTGCCAGATGAAGTATGTCGAGGCCGCAATAACCAGCTTACATATAATATGATCCGTCCTCTTTGAACTCGCATTACATTCCATCCACGTCATAATGGATTGCCAAGAGCTATCAACATTACCCATTTGAACCATAGTTTTAACTTCATTCCACACCTTAGAGGCAAACGAGCACTGGAAGAACAAATGATCTCTAGAGTCCCGATTAGTTCTACATAACGGGCAACACATGAGGTTTAGATTTGTTGCACTTCCCGCCTCCCATACAGCAAGCCTGTCTTGGGTTTTAAGTTTATTCTTTACGACTAACCATAAGTGAAAGGAGTGACGAGGAATACACTGAGAAAACCATATCCCATCAACCCATAATACCTGATCGTGTCTACTCCGAACAGCATGCCACACTTCAGATGAGGAAAACGAACACATGTTCCCATCCAAGTCTTTCCAAACCGTACGGTCCACCATACCTTGCATCAGTTGAGGAGCATTCAACCCAATTAAAACCGGGTATATGTCATACCAGGCTTGCGGCCAGCTCCAATTTCCGTTTTCATCCACTAACTCTAAAACAGAAGAGGAGATGTTGAAGCCCGCATTAGTTATTCTCCGGGGCGATATGAAAGCGCTTAGCGGACTAATATGACACCAATTGTCCCACCATATATTAGTTTGAGCCCCACTTCTAACCACCTTCCATATAAACGGTCTGACAACACTACGAAGAGACAAGATTTTCCTCCATCCCCAGCTCATGTTACCTTTACTATTAATATCCCAAAAACTCCTACCCTTCAATTTGTGAGTATGAATCCATTGAACCCAAAGCGACTTCCTATTAACCAGAATGCTCCAGATATGATTAGTCATAAGAGCCTTATTGACATCCGAAATACACTTTATGCCTAACCCACCCTCACTCTTCGGCAAGCAAACATCAGCCCAAGGAACTTTAGCCTTCACTCTACTCAGATTGTTACCATTCCATAAGAACCGACGCATACGCTTCTCGAGATCTTTGATAACCCTAGACGGAATAACAAAAACAGACGCCCAATAGATATGCATAGCTGATAAGACGGAGTTGATGAGTTGATGAGTTGATGAGTTGTAACCTGCCTGCCTGCCTGAGTTGATTAGTCATAAGAGCCTTATTGACGTCTAACCCGTTTGACATTCTGAAGGATGATAATGGTAATCAGGGAGGTACCACTGTGGGTCGAGTGGAGAAGAAACCATCGAGTGACAGGTAGGAATCGGATGAGGAGGTGGTTGAAGAAGTCTACACTGAAACCAGTAAATTTATGACATCGGGTACTCATCCTTTCTCTTCGAAAGTAGGGGCAAGCACCTCTTCTACCAAGTTCTCTAATGGATAGGCTGTCTGCTTTTCGTCTGAAGGGGCTGCTGTTTTGCGGCTACTTTATATTTGATGATGGTGGTTGAGGATTATGTTTGTGTTTTGCATTGTTTTGTCTACTAGATGTCTTCTCATGATGTATAGTAGACTAGGTTATGGGGTGTCATAGGTCTTTGGTTTTTGTTTTGATTACATATATGGGGCATGTCTTGTATATGAATTAGTGTGGAACACATCCTCACTACTTGTACTTAATTGCGGTTGCGTTTGAATAGATTCACCGGGGTAACCCTTTACCCAAAAAAAATAAACTAAGTCAACTGTATGTTCATGTAGTGGGGGTTTCCCAAGTGGTATATTCAGTTAGTGGGGGCTTCCCATGTTGTATATACTAGACTAGTGGTAACCATAAGTGTTCTTCTTAACCTGAGAACAGGAGAACGTACAAGGTTTACGTAGGTTTTACGTAAGCATCCTTCTCAACCCGAGGACAGTGATTAGTGTGAAAAAACCCTAATTCTCTCTCACTAGCATGGCGATCTTCTTCTTCACGGCTTCCCTGATCTTTTCGTGATTGAGCGTATAACAGTCTGTGATTAGTTGTTGATTTTCAATCTTCTATAACGAATCTTGTTAGCATTCTTTGATGAATGTATAACAGTCTGTGATTAGGGGTTGATTTTCAATATTCTATAACGAACTAGTTAGCGTTCTTGAGTCGATTTCTTTTAGGGTTTGCTTTGATCTTTGCCGCCGTATACTTATTTCGTTCATGGGATAGGTGTTGCTAGTTTTAGGGTTTCTTTCTGTCCTTGTCTTCTGCGTTCGTGGGTTTTCAGGTCGGCTAGGGTTTTTGTGCATGGTTTCTTGCTGTTTTGATTAAGGAGAGAGTTGTCGTTTTGCTGCATGGATACGCCAAAGTCTTCTGCGGAGATTGCTCCGGGTGATCGTGGTAAACCTCCGTTACAAGTAAAGGGTATTGCTAGTCGTATAGTGAACAGAGATGGTAATCCGCTGCTTCCTCGACGTGGTACTGTTACTGAGCCGAAAAAGATTAATATTATTGATGAACTTACGAAGGTTACTACTCCGGTTTCACTGGATGAAGATAGTCCGACTTGTGTTGCTTCGGGTAGTGGGAAAGACGATCAGGCTGCTAGTATGGGAGAAAAGGTTGACAATGGTAATGCTTCTAGACCTAGAACATATGCGGATTCACTCAATGCTAATAACTTAATGAAGCTGAATTTTCGTTCTCTCACAAGTGAAAAGCTGCATGAGGGTTGTGATGTTGTTTTATCAAAGGAATCTGTCCGTGTGGCTCGTGATAAAATGGCAAACACGCTGTATGGATATTTTCTGGGTGATCGAGTAGCGTTTCCGGTGGTAGATTATTATGTCCGTAACAATTGGAAGAAATATGGTATTATGAAGGCGATGATGAATGATAATGGGTTTTTCTTTTTCAAGTTTTCAGACGAGGCCGGGATGTTGAATGTCTTGAAAGGGGGACCATGGATTATCCGGTCACAACCGTTATGTCTAAATGTTTGGAGTCCGACGACTAAGCTGGAAAAAAAGGGGGTCAAAACGGTGCAGATTTGGGTGAAGATTCACGATGTCCCGATTGCCGCATACACGGAGGATGGTCTTAGTTTGATAGCAACTACAATAGGTGTGCCAAAGGCTTTGGATTCGTACACTTCAGCAATGTGCATGGATATGTGGGGTCGAAGCAGTTACGCGAGAGCTTTAATCGAAGTGTCGGCTGACAAGCAACTCAGGGAGGAGATATCGTTAGCAATACCTGAACCTGAGGGGGAGGGGTTTATTAAGGAATCGTTGTCAGTGGAATACGAGTGGAACCCGCTACGTTGTAATCATTGTAGTGTTTTCGGTCATTCTGATATGCAATGTCCTTGCCAGCCTAAGTCACAGGCAAATGTTCGTAATGATGTAAAAACAGGCAAGAAGCCGGTGGTGGATGCTGAGGGGTACACTGGTGTTTACGGAAAGAAAGCGGCTAAAAAGACTGGCTTCCCGATTAACAAGCCAAAACAGAAGTTTGAGTATAGACCTGTGGGTGCGAAAAAGAATCCTGAGACGAGTAGTGGTCCGCGTGAGCAGAGTACTCAGAGTTTTCATTCGGCTAACCCGTTTGATGCTCTTAATGACCCAACGGCTAATGAGGTGGATGAGAGGAACAACTCGGGTGATACTAGTAAAAACGTGCAGGATGAGGTTCAGGATGAGGTATTTACCGATGCGGATGTTTTTGATATGGATGCTTATTTGAGGCATGGTACGACTAAAACTGATCATAAAAAAGGGGCAAGCACTCCTTCGTCGCTAGTTATTAATGGTTAACATCGCTTCATGGAATATACGGGGTTTGAACCGCCCCGTTAAGCAAGCGGAGGTTCGTCAAGCTATTAAAGATTTTAAACTTAGTCTGTGTGCTGTTCTTGAAACTCATGTTGACCCGTGTAATTTATCTAATATATGTAAGTCGGTGTTTCGGTCGTGGAATTGGTTTTCTAATGGGGCTCGTTGCAATAAAGGTACAAGAATAATTGTTGGCTGGAATCCCAATATCTTTGATGCTATGGTTTTATCCCAGACGGATCAGGTCATGCACTTACAATTGATTCTTAAGCAAGAGAAAAAAACGGTGTTTTGTTCGATTATTTATGCGGCAAACTACTATATTTCGCGTAGGGATCTCTGGAGCCAGCTCTCGGTTCATAAAGCATTTGTTCGTGACGCTCCTTGGGTCATGCTTGGTGATTTCAACTCGGCTTTAAATCTTGAGGATAAGTCTATGGGTAGTTCGGTTGTTTCGGCTAGTATGCGGGAGTTTCAGTCTTGTGTAGCCGATATTGAAGTTCTTGATGTGAATCGGTCGGGCTGCCACTTTACTTGGAGCCAAAAACCGAGAAAAGGGATTGGGTTAATGAAGAAAATCGATAGAATATTGGCGAATTCGCAGTTTATTGCTTTGTTTCCAAATGCGGTGGCGATGTTTCATCCGGCTCGGTTATCTGACCATTGTGTTTGTGTGTTGAAAATACAGGAACCCGGAAATCTGAAGCACAAGTCTTTTAAATTTGCTAACTTTTTGGTTCATAAACCGGAATTCTTAGACATTGTGAAGCGTATATGGGATATGAGGGTTGATGGTGTTTTTCAGTTTTCTGTTGTGAAGAAGCTAAAGATGTTAAAGACTCCTCTCAGAGTCTTGCTTTTTCAGCAAGGTAATTTACATCAGAAAGTTCAGGTTTTGCGTGATAAGTTGGATGGGATTCAGATTAGTATTGATAAAGATCCGTCTTCTGAGTTACTTCGTGAAGAGGAAGTTAACATTCGTTGTGCTTATCAGGAAGCTTTGCTAGATGAAGAGCGGTTTTTGAAACAAAAGTCGAAAGTGGATTGGTTAGCGGCTGGGGATATGAATTCTGCATTTTTTCACTCATCTCTTAAAAATAAAGTGCATCATAGCCGCATAAATGTTATCCGGGATACTAGTGGCAAGGAGTATGAAGATGATTTGGTTCAATTAGCGTTTGTTAATCACTATGAAAATTTTTTGGGTGGTAGTAGGGACTCGTCTCTTATGCCAGCTCCAGATCTTTTTTCGAAATCGTTGGATGTGAATGCAGCGGCTCATATGGTTCGTCCGGTTTCTTCGGAAGAGGTCAAGAATGCCATGTTCTGGATGGGTTCTGACAAAGCTCCGGGTCCTGATGGTTTTACTGCGGGTTTCTTTAAGGGTGCCTGGCCGGTTGTGGGTTGTGAAGTTACCAACGCTGTTCGTGATTTTTTCATTCATGGTAAGCTTCTTCGGGAATTAAACCACACTCTTATTGTGCTTCTTCCGAAATCATCTTCTCCGAGTATAGTTACTGATTATCGGCCTATCGCTTGCTGTAATGTCTTATATAAATGCATTAGCAAGATTATTGCTGATAGAATTAAAGTGGTGTTGGATGACATTGTTAGTATTAACCAGTCCGCCTTTGTGCCTGGGCGAAAAATTTCGGATAATATATTGCTTACCCAAGAATTAATGCAAAACTATCATCGTAATATCGGCCCTCCGAAATGTGCTTTTAAAGTTGATATCCAGAAGGCCTATGATACTGTTGATTGGAAATTTCTCAAGAGTATTTTGTTAGGGTTCGGGTTTCATCAAACCATGGTTCATTGGATTATGCTTTGTGTTTCTACTACCACGTTCTCAGTGTGTGTTAATGGGGAAATTCATGGGTATTTCAAGGGTAGTCGTGGGCTCAGGCAAGGTGACCCGGTTTCTCCTTATTTATTCACTCTTGTCATGGAGATTCTTACAGCCATATTGCAGCATTCGATTAGGATTGACTCGTCATTCAAATTCCATAACAGGTGTGAGCGGCAGCAAATTATAAACCTGTGTTTTGCGGATGACTTGTTTATTTTCTCGAAAGGTGAGATTGCTTCGGCTAGGTGCATTATGAAGTCCCTTGAGACTTTTGCTAATATGTCCGGGTTGTTTCCAAGCGTTCAAAAGAGTACTGTCTATTTCTCTAATGTCCCATCGTATGTGAAGAACGCTATTCTGAACATTATGCCTTTTAAAGAAGGCTCTTTGCCGGTGAAGTATTTGGGTGTGCCCCTCATAGCCTCGCGGCTTCTTTATAAAGATTGTCAGATCTTGATAGAGATGTTGGAGAATCGTATTATGCATTGGAGGAATAAGTTACTTTCTTTCGCAGGAAGGTTGCAACTTATTTCTTCTGTTCTGTCTTCGCTCCATATTTACTGGTCTTCTGTTTTCATGCTGCCAAAGCGAGTGATTGTTAGTTTGGAGGCTTTGATGCGGAATTTTCTGTGGTCTCATGATAAGGCTTTTCAAAAGGGTCGCGCGAAAGTTTCTTGGAAAACGGTTTGTGTTCCTAAGCTTGAAGGGGGGTTAGGAATTCGTCGGATTGGTGATGTTAATATCGCTCTTATGACGGCTCATCTTTGGAGTATCATTACGAACCGGCGGTCTCTTTGGGTTGAGTGGGTTCATGCGTATCGGCTAAGGGGTAAAAGTATTTGGGCCTGCAAGGTGCCGTCGGCCTGCTGTTGGTCTTGGAGAAAAATTCTTCAGCTGCGTCCGTTGGTGAGAAGCTACTTTTGGACCGAAATTGGGAATGGCTCTCACACTTCAGCTTGGTTTGATAATTGGAGCGAGTTAGGGCCTCTAGAGCTATTTTTCTCGCCTCGTCTCATTGCGAATGCGGGTTTTCACATGCATTCTAAGGTGTCCGAAGTCTATTCTGATAATGGGTGGAGATGGCCGCTTGCGTGGAGGGAGGTTTGCCCGGCTCTAGATCAGATTGATCGGGTTTCTCTACAACCGAATAAATCTGATAAATTTTGGTGGCGGCATGGGGATGATAAGCTTGATTTCTCGTCTTCTCGTGTGTGGGATTCGATTAGACATCGTCAAGATCCAGTTAATTGGTGTGGTATTGTGTGGTTTAGTCAATGTATCCCGCGTCATGCTTTCTTAATGTGGCTGGTTATGAAGCGGAAACTTCTTACGCAAGATAAAATATTGAGCTGGGATATTTCTCGAAGAAAAAACATGAATATGTTGTGTTGTTTACTTTGTTACGCGAACCATGATTCACATCATCACTTGTTTTTTGAATGCAAGTTTTCGGCACAAGTGTGGAGTTTGGTTAGAGCTAAAGTTGGCATGGAGCTTGTTCAGCCGAAGTGGGAGGAAATTGTCAATTGGCTGCGGGATCGTGTCAAGTCAAAAGCAGTTAATGACTATGCTGCGAGACTTTTAGTAGCAGCGACTACGTATCTCATTTGGCAGGAGCGTAATGCTAGGCTTTTTAAGAATCAATTGCGGCCCCCGGAAGCGATAAGTGAACTCATTACTCAACAAGTGCGATATAAACTCATGGGAGCCAAGCTGAAAGATTGTGCCAATGTTCGAAGGTTGCTAGGGGACTGGGAGATAAAGAGTGCCGAAATGAAGGAAGATGGCAGCTAATTAGAGGGCAGTAGTTGTGTTTTGCTTTTCTAGATAGTCATAGTCTAGTGGTTTGTTGTTTGTGGTTTGGCTCTGTTTGAGTTGTTTGTTTCATGGTTTTGCTTTCATAGGGCATGTCCTATGATTGAACTAGTGTAGGCTCTCTACACTACTTGTTTTATATTTGTGAATATATAAAATCACCGGGGTAACCCTTTACCCAAAAAAAAAAAAACCCGAGGACAGTGGTACGCGGGGGTTTACGTAGGTTTTACGTAAGTGCCTGTCACAACCCGAGGCAGTAGTAAGTATTAGTTTACGTAGGTTTTACGTAAGTGTCCTTTGCATCCTTAGGACAGTGATGAGTACAAGTATACGTAGGTTTTACGTAAGTATCCTTCGCATCCGAGGACGATGGTATATAGTCTAGTAACAATGTAGGTACAAGTAGTCGTTCCATCTCATTCCTTCAATCCCATTCCCTACCCATCGGGAATCCCATGCCTTGCTAAGAGTGTGAACTCACCTTGGTTTGCTCGGTATGCTAAAGTATGTGCTCATAGTTAATCAATCACGTTCTATAGTACGCACGTATACAAAATCAGTTTGTGTTCATGTTGCTCACGCATGGGTATAGTCACAGTGGTTAACTAATCAATGATCATTCAAGTAGCACAAAAAACATATTCTTGACTATACAAGTTATGCTTAACATTTAACATTAGTTAGTTAGTCCAGTTAACACTTAACAGAATTAAATTGAGTTACTGTGCAAATTCTCCCATTCGACGAATGATGTGCGTGAAGTGTGTTATATTTTTAGATATATATTTAAGCCCTTTTTACACTTTTAGCCAAGTTTTAAATTTATAAAACACGATATTTACTAACACTAAACACACATATGGGCAAGTGCACCCATCGTGGACGTAGTATAGTGTTGGTAAGATACCGAGGTCGTCCAAGGACACAAGAGCTTTTAATACCGGTTTATCCTCAACGTCTAATCAAATCAAAAAGTTAGAAAAATGTTTTAAACTAAGAAAAATAAAAACTAACTAAATGCTGAAAAAAGAAAATAAAATAAAAACAGATAGACAAGATGAATCACTTGGATCCGACACGTGTATTAGTATAACCTTTGATTATTTTCGCACTTTTGCACTTGTTTAAGAGATTATCTTTGTTATTGTAGTAGGCCCCTCTTTTGAAGGCGACGTTACCCTCAACCCAGTAGTTTGAGTCAGCAAGGATACAATCCTAAAGGGTCGGATTATTGAAAGATAATGAATTAAGTTATTAATGCAAATTATGGTAGGCCCCGCTTTTGGCGGTGACGTTACCCTCGGCTAAGTAGTCTGAGTCAGCAGGGATACAGTCCTAAATAGCCGGGTTATAGTATTAATAGTAGTTAGCTTATGAGGGGGTCAAAGAGTTTGGATCCCCGCCATCCAATACCTATGGGCATTGAAGGAGATCCTACTAAATTTGACCCAGGTCCCAAGCAGGACCTCTAAACGCTGAACAAGGGCAAGACCTTTACCAAACTGTTCCCTTAACCCCCGACCAGGTAGCCAACATACCTCCATATAGACCGTGGAGATATGAATGGTGAAAATCTTTTATTTTATATAGACAGTAAAATAATGCCAAGACACCACGGTCAAACGATAAGGAAAGATCACCTTCAACATAAGTAACTAGTTATTAAAGTCATTAATACAAAACCAAATAAAAAGTGCAAAAGATTAAAAATAAAAAGTATTATACTAAACACTTGTCTTCACCAAGTGATGTAAGAGACTTAGGCAAACATGGCCTTGATTGTCAAGAACTCTTACGATCAATCTTGGATCCCGAGACGACTCACACACTCTATGATGGACAATGGATGATGGTGGTGGATGATGGTGTTATGGTGGTGGTGGGTGGTGGATGAAGTGTGAGAGAGGTGGTGTGCCAAGGGATGAGAGAGAATGAAGCCAAGCTCCTCTATTTATAGGCTGAACAGAACGCTGGACACGGCCCCGTGTTCGCTGAACACGGCCCCGTGCCCGTCTGACATTCTCTCTCTTCATTAATTGTAATTGCGAATTACAATTAATGCGCCTGCTGTACTTTCAACACGCCCCCGTGTCCGCTGGGCACGGCCCCGTGGTGAGCAATGGAAGCTTCTACTGGTTTGTCTTTTCTGCTGCTTCCTGGGCACGCCCCCGTGTTCACTGGACACGGGGCGTGTTCAGGCTCTGTTCTCTTCTCTTTGTCTTGGGAGGTGCCGTTGAGGGTCCGGGCAGTTTACTTTTGTCCCTTTTCTTGTATTTATGGTAGAATTAGTGGTCTTTTTGCTTCTTTTGTGATTTTGAGCTCATTTCATCCTGAAAATACAAAAGGAAGACAAAAACACTCTTTTTCCAACATTAGTACTTAAAAAGGGTTAGTTTTATGCCTTAAATGATGTGTTTTATATGTTGCATTTTACACACATCAAATACCCCCACACTTGAACTTTTGCTTGTCCTCAAGCAAAACTCTTTTAATGTGGCTTACACTCCCAAATGGAATAGGTAGAAGAGAAGTTTTTTTTTTTTAACTTGTCCTAGAGTGTCGGGAATCCAAGGTTTGTATAGGTTCTATTTTTACCTTATTTACAATCTTATTCGTCATGGTTTATTTTGAACTTTTCATAAGATAAACTACTTAATTTGGCATAGCATGCCTTATTAAAATTCCATTTATATACAAGTTCACATACCTCACGGGAGATCACTCAATCACTCGGCCGAAGGTGTATATTTAAGTGAATCGCTCGAGAGCGGCACGGATTTACATTTTCCATATGCTTGCCAAGCGATCAATCCTCCTCCTTTTTAACTTTTTACCTTTGTAAATATCAAGAGGTCTTTTGGGGTGAAGGCTTGGGTTTAAAGGTGGGTGGTTGGTTAGTGGTTAGTAAAAAGGGCGAAAATTGTAACAAGTGTCGGTTTTTCGTGAAATACCTTATTTATTTTTGAAGTATTTCTCCAAACAAGCTTTTTGTAGCTTATGTTTGTTTTTGACTTCATATATATATATATATATATATATATATATATATATATATATATATATATATATATTTTTTTTTCGATCACATAAAGGTATGTTTATGAAAAACCGAGTTTGTCACTAAAATAAAGGTGAAAAAATGAAAAAGGTTTTTGGTGGGTAGAAAATTGTTTTGGGGGTAATGAAATGAAAGGTTTAGGCTCAAAGGGGTTTTCTAGGGGGATTTTGGGTAGGTAAAAAAAATGAAAAATAATGGTTTTGAAAAAAAAATAGTTAGTCCTAATGCCTCCATCATTTACTTACTTGGGTTTAAGTTGGTAAGGACCGGGAATGTATCGTCGTGGCAAGTTCTAGATTTGTAAAGACCGAGCGGCTATTCACACAAGAAACGAAAAATGAGCATTTAATCTAAATATGTGTATTTTTATGCTCAATAAAGGCTCAAAACTCACTTTTTGTGGGAATGGGTTTTTAATGTGACCAAGCATATATAATCGAATTTTAGCTAGACTTGTTATACCGTTTCATAATTTTCTTATGTTAGTTCTTTTTATCACGACGCTATCGGTTGTAAGTTTGTAAAAATATAACCCTTTTATAACTTGTTATTCCCAACTTAAACTAAGACAAGTAAATAAAAAAAAAATGAAAAAGTTTTTGAAAAAAATTTGGGGTGTTTAGCGGTTCCAATAGAGTTTTGTGTAAGGCTTGTTTTAGGATTTTGCAAAATTCCAAGGTTTTAGCATCCCCCCCACACTTAAATTACACATTGTCCTCAATGTGTCCAAAAATAGAGTTTTTGGTTGATTAGAATATGTAAAAGTGTGTTTAAAAACAAAGATTTGTGTTACTGGCACTCTGGACACGACCCCGTGTTGACCGGGCACGGCCCCGTGGTCAAGTGCCAGTAACAAAAATTATAGAATTGAAACAGAAGCCTGGACACGGGGGCGTGTTCGCTGAACACGGCCCGTGTCCAGTTACCTGAACTGGGTGATTTCCTGCAGGGGGCTCAGCACGGGGCCGTGTTGGTTGGGCACGGCCCGTGTGGAGCCTTCTGTTATGGAGATTTTTGTCGGTTTGTTCTGTTCTTCTGCATGGTTCCATTTTTTCTCGTTCCCTTTTTCATCCATTACCACCATGAGTCCATAAATCATAAAACCATCATAACATTGCTAATAGAGAGATAATACATAAAGATAAAAGTTACATAGATAGTAAGCCTATGGAGTTCTAGCCCTATGTTTTATTTTAATTTTAGCAAAATTTCCAAGAATCTACTGATCCTGGTTAGACAAGGCTTTGTAGAGCTCCAACTTTCGGATGCGTTTCTCCTCATATGTCGGCAAGCCACTCCTCTACCTCCCTTGGAAGGAGGAAGGAAGGCTCGTTCGCATTTGTTTGAGGAGTTTCAACTTCCGCCGGGACTTCTTGTGGGATTTCCATAGGAGGTTCCGCGGGGATGTCTCCCCACCCGGTAGGGTTGTTAATACCGAGTGCTAAGTTCCAGTCTTGTTGTGGAAGGACTGGTTCCATAGGAGGTGCCACCAAAATGTTTAACCTTTGGTGCAAAAGGTTAATCTCTTGGAAGCTGCTTTCCAATCCCATTGTAAGATCGTTGATACGGTCAATGAGGACCTCCTCTACGGACGTCATTTCGTCGAGAGCCTCTCTTAGTGCTATCACGTAGTGCACAAGTGTGGCTTCAACGGAGGGTCTCCTTCCCCTTCGGCTGTTTGAGGAATGCACGGATGATGTTTCGCTGTTTTCACTCGCCATTCTACGAAAAATAAACCAAAAATAGTTTATAAGACGAAACAGTTTCTGGACACGGCCCCGTGCTCACTGAGCACGGCCCCGTGTTCATCTTTCTGCAGAATTTTGGAGCAAGGAACCTTGGGTTTTCGAGTTATTTTCTGAGTTTGTGCAAGCTTTTTGACAGTAAATAACTCTAAACAATGTTACATAACATGTTTTTACCAAGATTCCATGATCAAAACTCCTTGTTTCCTACCATAAAGATTGAAAATTCAAACTTTTCATGGTGGCTTTTGAAGAAAGATGAAGAAGAAGGAAATGTCTAGAAGAGGAAAGGACAAGATGAGTTGTTGGAAACTTCTTTTAGACTTACCTAGGATTGTTTGAGAGAAGATTCCTTTAAATCTCTGTCCCCAAGTTGGTCCAAATGTGCAGGATTTTTGGCTGTATTTATAGAAAATGACAGCCTGCTGGACACGGCCCCGTGTTCGCTGAACACGGCCCCGTGTGCAGAGAAAATTCTGACACAGTTTGTCCGTATTCTGACGTTATGATCAGAAGGGAATCTTTCGATGGACACGGGGGCGTGTTGGCCGAGCACGGCCCCGTGTCGGAAAGCTGATTTATGAAGTTTTGTCTTTATTAAGGAGCTAATTCTTATCGGGTGGCTCCTGACTTGTTGGAACAACCCCATAGTGCCTAAGATACCTTAATTGTCCTATACTAAGGCGAGAACGCAAGAGGTTGTCGGTGAGGGTAATTCCTATTTTCATTCTAGGTGGACAAGTCCAACCCTTTCCCGGGCTCTCGTTAAAGAAGGTGTATGCCGAATCGCTCAGGTCTATGTATGCACCGAACGAGGTCGATGGGGAGTCCTTCACGGCACAATCGGCACAGGGACGACTATCGTCCACGTCTTGTCTAGGAAGAAAGGTATTTTCGGGAGCAACGAGGTTGTCAGAATGCGGTTCCAACATTTCCTCATGGTCATCGTCTTGGGATGGATCTAAGAAATCCTTCCTAAGTTCTTTTGACCAATTTAGAAGTAGTTCTTCTAGTTGAAATAGCTCGTCAAGGAGCATATCTCCTAGAATATCCGGTTGGGCGCATTCGAGGGAGAAATAGTGTTTATTTTTACTTTCGCCCCTCTTAAAGCTACAAGGAATTGGTGGGTCTATATAGTGTGGCCTATAAGTGAGGAAGAAACATTTTAATTCCTCGTGTTCGCCTCCACATATTTGACACCACAAACCATAAGAGTGCCGAAAGTAAAAAGAATCACTATTACTCATGTTTGTATCAGAAGTTACCAACCGCCGGGATCAAACGGTTCTGTTTTCAGCAACTGAATCTTGGGCACGGGGGCGTGTTGAGTGGACACGGCCCCGTGTTCAGCCTACTGTCTGATATAAAACAGGATTGCCAGTTCCAATGATTGGGCACGTGGGCGTGTTCAGCGGGCACGGCCCCGTGCTGAGCTCTGCAGAAGCTGAAAAATCTAAAAAAAATCCTAAAAATTAAAGAAAAATAAAAAGATGATTAGGCCGTTGATTCCTAACTTTCTTAAAATCCTTGTGTCCCCGGCAGCGGCGCCAAAAACTTGATGTGCGTGAAGTGTGTTATATTTTTAGATATATATTTAAGCCCTTTTTACACTTTTAGCCAAGTTTTAAATTTATAAAACACGATATTTACTAACACTAAACACACATATGGGCAAGTGCACCCATCGTGGACGTAGTATAGTGTTGGTAAGATACCGAGGTCGTCCAAGGACACAAGAGCTTTTAATACCGGTTTATCCTCAACGTCTAATCAAATCAAAAAGTTAGAAAAATGTTTTAAACTAAGAAAAATAAAAACTAACTAAATGCTGAAAAAAGAAAATAAAATAAAAACAGATAGACAAGATGAATCACTTGGATCCGACACGTGTATTAGTATAACCTTTGATTATTTTCGCACTTTTGCACTTGTTTAAGAGATTATCTTAGTTATTGTAGTAGGCCCCTCTTTTGAAGGCGACGTTACCCTCAACCCAGTAGTTTGAGTCAGCAAGGATACAATCCTAAAGGGTCGGATTATTGAAAGATAATGAATTAAGTTATTAATGCAAATTATGGTAGGCCCCGCTTTTGGCGGTGACGTTACCCTCGGCTAAGTAGTCTGAGTCAGCAGGGATACAGTCCTAAATAGCCGGGTTATAGTATTAATAGTAGTTAGCTTATGAGGGGGTCAAAGAGTTTGGATCCCCGCCATCCAATACCTATGGGCATTGAAGGAGATCCTACTAAATTTGACCCAGGTCCCAAGCAGGACCTCTAAACGCTGAACAAGGGCAAGACCTTTACCAAACCGTTCCCTTAACCCCCGACCAGGTAGCCAACATACCTCCATATAGACCGTGGAGATATGAATGGTGAAAATCTTTTATTTTATATAGACAGTAAAATAATGCCAAGACACCACGGACAAACGATAAGGAAAGATCACCTTCAACATAAGTAACTAGTTATTAAAGTCATTAATACAAAACCAAATAAAAAGTGCAAAAGATTAAAAATAAAAAGTATTATACTAAACACTTGTCTTCACCAAGTGATGTAAGAGACTTAGGCAAACATGGCCTTGATTGTCAAGAACTCTTACGATCAATCTTGGATCCCGAGACGACTCACACACTCTATGATGGACAATGGATGATGGTGGTGGATGATGGTGTTATGGTGGTGGTGGGTGGTGGATGAAGTGTGAGAGAGGTGGTGTGCCAAGGGATGAGAGAGAATGAAGCCAAGCTCCTCTATTTATAGGTTGAACAGAACGCTGGACACGGCCCCGTGTTCGCTGAACACGGCCCCGTGCCCGTCTGACATTCTCTCTCTTCATTAATTGTAATTGCGAATTACAATTAATGCGCCTGCTGTACTTTCAACACGCCCCCGTGTCCGCTGGGCACGGCCCCGTGGTGAGCAATGGAAGCTTCTACTGGTTTGTCTTTTCTGCTGCTTCCTGGGCACGCCCCCGTGTTCACTGGACACGGGGCGTGTTCAGGCTCTGTTCTCTTCTCTTTGTCTTGGGAGGTGCCGTTGAGGGTCCGGGCAGTTTACTTTTGTCCCTTTTCTTGTATTTATGGTAGAATTAGTGGTCTTTTTGCTTCTTTTGTGATTTTGAGCTCATTTCATCCTGAAAATACAAAAGGAAGACAAAAACACTCTTTTTCCAACATTAGTACTTAAAAAGGGTTAGTTTTATGCCTTAAATGATGTGTTTTATATGTTGCATTTTACACACATCAACGAAACATCCCTGTTTCGTCGTTAATGCCCTTCGACGAAACACTTCCTTTTCATCGTTATATCCCTCGGCGAAACACTTGTGATTCGTCATAAATCATTACAGCGAAACACTTTCTGTTTCGTGTACATGTCCTCGGCGAAACACTCACCGTTTCGTCGTGAGTTCCGTTTCGTGGACAATGTCAGTTACGTCACAAGTATAACAGTTTCAACATATCGCAGAAACCCTAATTGCCGTCATCATCAACAGCAATCATACAGAAATCATTTAGCACAGAATCATCATCTAATCATCATGAAATCATTGATACAATACAGTAGCCATTCAGTCATTATTGTTCATACAGAAAACGTTAATCAAATCATACTATAACATCCAACTTCTAGCATGAACCCTAGATCATGAAACGACCTTAAATCTCGACATGTGCGGATCCGATGATCATGTTCTTTTAATCGTAATACCACCAATAACATACAAAGCTAACATCAACTAAATACATCGGAATCGTAAAGCATTCAAGAACAATATCACATATATATGACGCCATAACTCTGAATTCATGTCTTTTACTAACCCTAGTTGAACACATAAGAGCATCAATCAACAGATATTCATACGATAGGATTTACACTAACCGATTCGAGATGAACCACTAAGGATTCGAGAAATAGAGGTGATGGTGGAAGATGGTTGTCGCCGTCACACAGTGGAGAGCTCTAGGGTTTCAACTTTTGCCCAAAAGTGTTACAAACTAAGTCATCCTATGTAGTTATACGTTCAAACGTGTACTGGGCCTTAATGGGCTTCGGCGAAACGGTTGGGCCGGTGAAACAGCCTGTTTCATCAAGAGGCACATGACGAAACACAGTCTGTTTCGTCGAGTGGTTAATGGCGAAACACATCTTGTTTCGTCGGGCCATTTCATATGTTAAACAGTTTAAGTTTCCTAACAAGTCTTATGTCATACAACCAAACACATAATCATGTAATAAACACAATACGTTTTATCATATGAGAACGTATACAGTTACAAGTCAAACCAATCATTTAACAATTAAACGGTTAACGTGCAATAAATGCGAATAAGGAATCTTGGAAACTCGAGTTGTCACATTATCCCCAACTTGAATGAAATTTCGTCTCGAAATTTAGCATGCGATTACTGAGGAAGCTAGGTAAGTTGTATCGTTTATCGGTTTTCCTGGGGTGTCACATCATCCCCCCGTTTATTTGCAATTTCGTCTCGAAATTCTGTAGTAGCTTCAGCCTCAGTAGCAGTGGCATTGTTCTGGAATAACTGGGGATACTTGAGTTCCATTTGATCTTCTCGTTCCCAGGTGAATTCTGGGCCACGACGGGAGTTCCAACGAACTCGAACCAGAGGTATTCTGGTGTTCTTGAGGACCTTAACATCCCGGTCCATGATTTCAACTGGTTCCTCGACGAATCGCAACTGCTCGTCGATAGTGAGCTCCTTCAAGGGAACTATGAGGGCCTCATCTGACAGACACTTCTTCAGATTCGACACGTGGAAAACATTGTGAACTGCACCGAGTTCTGCTGGTAGGTTCAATCTGTAGGCCACTTTGCCTATTCTTTCAACAATTTTGAACGGTCCGACATACCGCGGATTAAGTTTACCTTTTTTGCCAAAACGAACCACACCCTTCCAGGGTGAGACTTTGAGTAGCACTCGATCCCCAACTTGAAACTCGAGTGGTTTCCTGCGCTTATCAGCGTAACTTTTCTGACGGTCACGAGCCGCCGCCATGCGTTGCCGTATCTGTGCAATCCGTTCAGTAGCATCAACTACAAGTTCTGGACCTGTGATCTGACTATCCCCCACCTCTGCCCAACAGAGAGGTGACCGGCATTTACGTCCGTACAATGCCTCGAATGGAGTGGCTTGAATGCTGGTGTGGTAACTGTTATTTTACGAGAACTCCACTAAAGGGAGGTGTTTTTCCCAGCTGTTGCCGAAATCGATAACACATGCCCGAAGCATGTCTTCTAGAGTCTGGATAGTACGCTCAGACTGCCCATCTGTCTGAGGGTGGTATGATGTGCTTGTCACACCCCGAAATATCAGAGCTGGCGTGACTGGATCGGTATCTTCATTACTCAGCGGAAGCAAATAAGCTAAGACTTCTAGAAATTAAACGCCTGCTAAGTGCTCGAATTCCCATGGGTTCTCATATTCCAACCGTTCCATAGTTTTGAAAATTGCAACCTGAGAAAGAACATGCGAAAAAGTTAACATAAAGTTGAGCGAGTTCATAGGTTGTTTTGAAAAAGATTTAAAACAAATCTTTTTGATAACCGGTTTAAGTAATGTCGAGATAATGTAATAAAACCATTTTCTTTGGCCTGTCATTTGAAAATCTGGTGTTTGTATAAATTGTATAACCGTCAATGTCTGTGTACGACAAAGACAACATGCCTGCATGAGCCTATAACCCACCCTGTGCTAGCAAGTGCCTCGCCAAACTGTTTACTCAAGACGGTAGACTAGTAGGCGATTATAGTTCCAAATAGTAGCGAGGACTTCACTGTACAGTTTTAGAGACCCTATGGCCCTTAGTGAGTAATGGACCATCCAGCCCTAGTGACATTGGGCCTTTGCCCACGTCATTGGGCCTTTGCCCACGTCATTGGGCCTTTGCCCACGTCATTGGGCCTTTGACCTAGTGAACTATCCAGTCCTAGTGACATTGGGCCTTTGCCCTAGTGGACTATCCAGTCCTAGTGACATTAAGCCTTTGCCCTAGTGGACTATCCAGTCCTAGTGATATTGGGCCTTTGCCCTAGTGAACTGTCCAGTCCTAGTGACATTGGGTCTTTGTCCACGTCATTAAAACTCATGCATGTTTCGAAAACCTTGTATTGTTGTAAAAACCGGTAAGTTCGGCAAGAAATTTTTGTAAACCATTTGAGTTCGTTGAAATCCTGTTGCGAAATGGTTTAGAAATATATATAGTTTTCGTTCATCGAAAAATTGAGTACTTTTGCGAAACTTGCATGTCTTTCCACCCCCGAAAACATTTATAAAAATGTAAAACAGTAAAAAGTGGGGGTTATGAACTCACCTGGACTTCCATGTGCAATGTTAGCCTAGCGTGATTCCGTGATGTCATTCCAAAAATGTGAACTCGCTAGCGTGCAACTAAGGCATTCCTAATCAAGGAATAATTATAAGTTTCTAAGAAAATAGCGTAGTTAAACTACGTGTTCGAGCTCTACCGAGGTATTAACAAAACGACTCTACGCAGGAAGGTGTGAATATTTTTGTTTTGAAATAACCAAACTATTGTTAGTTATCCCGTTTATGATCGGGATAAAACTAAGTTTCGAGATCGACTTAGTTTTCGAGTGATTTTGGGCATATATATATATATATATATATATATATATATATATATATATATATATATATATATATATATATATATATATAAATATAAAATATATTTACGTAGCTGTGTTAGTTGTCGCGAATAGAAGGCGTAGATGGATGGTAGTACGACTATTCGTAGCTTTCGTAAGACGTAAGTAAATAAGATACATATCTATATATATCTACATATATATATTTGAAACCATTGACATTTAAAATAAAAATTTCTACGTTTGAAATAAATATAACTCCTTATATTTATTTGATAGAAAATGTATGTCGTCGTGGTGTGAAATAAATATTCGAACTTAAAGTGTTTGAAATAGGTATACACGTTATATCTATCGTATAAAAGTGTTCGAAATATCGATATTGGAAATAAATATAAGCATTATATTTATTTTAACTAGGTATCGGTTTCAAAATCTCATAATGTCGTCAAAATAGATATACTTCTATATTTATTTTTATAAGAAACTTGTATCTCGATAAGTTTTGTCTTTATAACAATATAAGTTTAGTAAACCGGGTTTTTAACGAAAATCGGACAGAATTTCATCTATTTTTGGAATAACCCGACAATAAAAGTCGTCGTAATTTGTCAAAACTCAACAATATTCAATCAATTCAACCAATATATACTTAAAAAAATTATCAAATACGAAAAAAATAGAACGTAACTAATCACTAACGGTATCGGCCGAGCTCGGTTTCACGTAGACTAAAATATATAAACTATCAATCCAAACTGATTTTCGCGTCATTAACTTTACCGCGTCTTGCGCTTGACCAGTTGACCCGACAGTTGACTGGTTGACCAGGGTTGACTTTTGTTGACTTTCTGACCTGTTTTGAATTAAATCCGAACCTGCATACTCAAAACTGACCCGAGATCAGTTGACCGTCTGTTGACCCGAACATCGAAGCTGTCGAACCGAGGTGAACCCCGTTTGACCCGAAACGAGACCCGACTGAGTTGACCCGAGTTGACCGGGTGTTGACCGAGTTGTCTTAGTTTGACCGAGTTGACTCGGTGAGAACTGTTGACGGCACCCACAATCTTGACCCAAACCGAGCCGCTGACCAGTTGTTGACCGAACCGAACTGTTGACCCGAGCCGTTGACCGAACCCAAAAATCTGACCGAGACTCCCGCACCTTGTTTAGAACAACTCGAACCAAACATTACCCAAATCCGAACACGAATCTGGAGCCCTATACCCGAACCCGAGCTGTGACAACCACCACCACTGCCACTGTGTCAACAGCCGCCGTCACCATCAACGCCCGCATCATTTCTGAAACAAAACAACGGATCGGAAAGAAAGAAAAAGAGAATGAAGGAGAGAGATAAGAGGTGCTCGAGGTTTACCCGGAGTGTATGCCGCCGCTCGTCGCCGGCGAGCAGCCGCGGGAGAGCCGGCGTCTCTTCCTCCTTCTCAGTTTCTCTGATTTCTCTCTCTCGGTGCTCTATTTCTGTCTCGCCGTCACTGACCACCACTCGGTGGTCGTCTTCTTCAACTGACGGAGGGGGGGTGTGGTTGTCGGATGACCAACGAACCGCCGTCACCACTTTGGTGGTCGGCCGGCCTTCACAGAGGGGTAGATGGGTGTGGTTGCAAGGTATAAGAGGTGTATGTGAAGAAGAAAGGGTTGTGTCTTTCCTTTTGTGCAGTTGCTATCGAGAGAGGGAGAGTAGATGTGAGTGTTGGGTTTGTTTGCTCTAATTTCATCTGGGTTTTATGTATGTTAGGGTTCCATCAAGAAATATAGTTGCAGAGAAATGAGAATGAGATGAGGGGCCTGTGTATGTGTTGTGTGCGCAGATCTCATCCAAATGGAGACTAGGGTTTGCTCTACATATATATGCATAGGGTTATATTAAGTGGGTTGGGCCCAAGGCCCGTTAGCGTATTTTGAGAGGCCCAATAACAATTTGCAAGCCCGTTTCTGCACCTGAATGTCGTATGAGGTCGTAAACTGAAATTTTAGTGTCGAAACATAAAAAAAATACGTCGGAGATTTATAATTGACGCGTTCACACGTCAGTTACTCTAAAATCGCGTAACTGCCTTATTTGGCGTACCTGATCCATTTGCTGATCCGGTTTCAACTTACGGATATTAAATTTGAAAACCAAACTAAATGTATCATGATATTTCAGTTTTTAAGTTGATACGCGCGTCTGATGCTTCTGTTTCGTTGTCGGTGCGTTCCCGCAGTCGTGTTTTTGTTCACGTTTGCGCTTTGTGGTGTACGGAAGCACTATAAATTCGTGAAACTAAATTTATAAATATAAAACTATCGTAAAAAAATACGTATTTGTCGGCATTGTCAGTATTTTGTACGGTGTCAATTCGTTACCACTTAACGCTCAGCAGATTTCTCAAGAAATCACCATACGCGCACTGTAACGTCTGATCAGCGTTCCTAGGCATTCCAAGAGCCTAATTAAGTTAATTCGTGCCTTAAAAACTACTTATTATCGCCTTAAACGTTTGTTAATCGCATAATTAGAAGCCGTTATTTACCGGTTGTCACAGTGCTCATGTCTAATCGTGAGCCGAAAGCTTTGTGCATCGCTTGCCCTAATTTTGAAGTGAATCGTGCATCCCGATCCGAAATAATAGATGTTAGCACTCCGTGCCTCGAAACAACTTCCTTTAAGAAGACGTCTGCTAAGGTGGAGAACTTATCCGTTTCTTTGATAGCCAAGAAGTGAGCAGACTTTGTGAGTCGATCCATGATCACCCAAATAGTATCGTTTCCACGTTGGGATCTAGGTAGGCCAGTAACAAAATCCATGGAAATTTCCTCCCATTTCCATTGTGGTATCTTGGGTTGCTGAAGTAGGCCTGATGGTTTCTGGTATTCCGATTTGACTCTCGCACAGGTCAAAAACTTGCCAACGTAAGTCGCTATGTGGGCCTTCATGCTAGGCCACCAATACGTAGTTCTGAGATCGTGGTACATTTTATCCGAACCTGGATGTACCGAGTAGCGAGACTTATGTGTTTCTTCCATCACAAGTTCTCGTAAGCCGCCATATAGTGGGACCCAAATACGCCCCGTTAAGTAGTAGGCGCCGTCTTCCTTCTGTTCTAATCGTTGCGTTGAGCCACGTAAGACTTCAGCCCTTACGTTTTCTGGTTTCAATGCTTCTACCTGAGCATCTCGTATCTAAGCAGGAAGACCAGACTGAATAGTAAGTTGTAGTGCTCGCACGCGTCTAGGTATAGTATCCTTTCGACTGAGAGCGTCAGCCACAACATTAGCTTTGCCTGGATGGTACTTGATGGCACATTCGTAATCGTTAAGTAGCTCGACCCATCGTCGTTGACGCATGTTCAATTCCTTCTGCTTGAAGATATGCTCGAGACTCCTGTGATCGGTGTAGATAGTGCACTTGGTACCGTACAGGTAGTGTCGCCATATCTTGAGCGCAAAAACAACAGCTCCCAGCTCTAAATCGTGTGTAGTGTAATTTCGTTCATGAACCTTGAGTTGACGCGATGCATAAGCAATGACCTTGTCGCACTGCATTAACACACATCCAAGTCCCTGAATGGATGCGTCGCAATAAACCACAAAATCGTCCGTGCCCTCTGGCAATGATAGGATAGGCGCGCTGCAGAGCCTATCTTTTAAGTGCTGAAAAGCGGTCTCCTGTGTATTACCCCAACGATAAGTAACACCTTTCTGTGTCAGTAGTGTAAGTGGTTGTGCGATCTTGGAAAAGTCTTTAATAAACCTTCTGTAATAACCCGCCAAACCCAAGAAATGGCGTATTTCCGTTGGTGTAAGTGGTGCAGGCCAATTCCTGATCGAATCTACCTTGGATGGATCAACATGAATCCCATCCTTGTTTACCACATGGCCTAGAAAGTGGACTTCACGAAGCCAGAAGTCGCATTTTGAAAACTTGGCGTACAGTTGTTCCGTTCGCAGGAGTTCTAAAATAAGACGCAGATGCTGCTCGTGTTCCTCCTGACTCTTTGAATAGATCAAGATGTCGTCGATGAAGACAATCACAAACTTGTCCAAATAAGGCTTGCACACTCTGTTCATAAGATCCATGAACACCGCAGGTGCGTTCGTTAGCCCGAATGGCATGACAAGAAACTCGTATTGGCCGTAACGAGTTCTGAATTCTGTTTTGGAGACGTCCTCATCCCGGACTCTCAGCTGATGGTAACCTGACCTCAGATCAATCTTCGAGTAGTAGCTCGACCCTTGCAACTGGTCGAACAAGTCATCAATACGTGGAAGAGGATAACGATTCTTTACAGTCACTTTGTTGAGTTCACGGTAATCTATGCACATCCTGAAAGTACCGTCTTTCTTCTTTACAAACAATACTGGAGCTCCCCAAGGCGAAGAACTAGGACGAATAAAACCCTTGTCCAAGAGTTCTTGCAGTTGCTTAGACAGTTCTTCCAGTTCAGTTGGAGCTAATCGATATGGTGCACGAGCTATAGGTACTGCTCCAGGAGCTAGTTCAATCTGGAATTTGACCTGACGATGAGGAGGTAGACCAGGTAAGTCTTCACGGAACACCTGAGGATAATCGCGTACAACAGGGATATCCTCTAATCCCTTCTCTTTTGTTGATGCATCAGTAACAAGTGCCAAAATGGCAGTGTGACCCTTTCGTAAACACTTCTGGGCCTTCAGAAAGGAGATGATGCCAACCACAGCACCACTTTTGTCGCCTTGAACTTCGAGAGGTTCTTTACCAGAACGGGGAATACGAACAATCTTTTCCTTGCATAAGATTTCTGCTTGCTGTTGGGACAACCAGTCCATACCAATAATGATGTCGAAACTACCCAGAACTATAGGGATAAGATCGATAGAGAAAGTTTGACCAGCGAGGATAAGATTACAACCTTGAACTATGTGCGTGGCCTCTAAACTTTTACCGTTAGCTAACTCTACGACATGCTTAGTGTTTAAAAGTGTGGGTGTACGTTTTAACATTTGACTGACTTTTAGAGACATATAACTTGTATCCGCACCCGAATCAAACAAAACAGTAACATTGAAGTTGTCAAGAAGAAACTTACCCATAACTACGTTGGGATCATTCCTGGCATCACCCTGCCCCAGCACAAATGCTCGACCCCTAGCGCCGTTGTTCCCATCATTGTTATTTCCCCCGTTGTTGTTGTTCCCATTGCCTTGATTATTGTTGTTGTTGTTGTTGTTGTTCTGGTTTCGGTTTAACTGAGGGCAGTGTTTTTTGAAGTGACCTTCAGCGCCACAATGAAAACATCCCTTGTTGCCTGTTGTTGATTCTGCTGTGCTTGCTGATTCTGAGTTACAGGCCGTGGGCTTCTACAATCCTTGGCCTCATGACCCATCTTGAGACACCTCTGACAACGACCCTTGTTGCACTGGCCACTGTGGTGTCTGTTATAGTTGTTGCACCTGGGGTGATTTCCGCGATAAACTCTCTGCCCGCGACTACCAGAAGACTGCTGACTAGGGCTCTGGTAGTGGTCAGTCCTTTGCTGCTGAGCCTGAGACTGAACTGTAGCGGAACCCTTGCTGGAATCCCCCTCCCATTTTCTCTTGTTGTCACTGGGGGTAGCATGAGTGGCTGAAGTAGTAGCGGTAGTAGTAGCGCTGATACGTTTAGGCAGTCTGTTCTGTTCCACTGCCTGATCCGTGAGGCGATGAGCAAGACGTTGAATGTCTTGGATATTATCAAGGTTAGCCGATGTCACATGGCTCTGAATTTCTGATGCTAGACCCTTGAGGTACAACTCAATGCGCTTGATTGGAGGGTCCACCATAGTTGGACACAAGATGGCCAGCTCGTTTGACCGTTTCGTATAAGCTTCAATTTCCGACCCTGTCATTTTCAGATGGTAGAGCTCCACTTCCAACTTGTGGATGTCATCACGTGTGCAGTATTCTCGTTTGATAAGCTCCTTGAAATCATTCCAAGGGGTGGCGTTAGCAGCTGCCAATCCTAAAATCTGAACTTGCGCGTTCCACCAAGTCAGCGCAATTCCTTCTAAAGTACTAGTGGCGTATTTCACCCTGCGAGCCTCAGGGCATTCGCACATCTCAAATACCAACTCGAGCTTTTTGATCCAATGGAGGAGTCCAACCGCTCCTTCAGTGCCACTAAACGTGCTAGGATGACAGTCCATGAAGTTCTTGAAAGTGCAAACAGGTTGCTGAACGTGTTGACCTGTTGTGTATAGGAACAGGGCAAGATTAAATACAAAAGTTGTTCTAGGAGTGTAGGATCTAAAGGTCCTAGTGTATTACGACTGCAGGGTATACCTCCTGCCTGTGCAGCTACAAGTGCCGCAGCAACTTGTTCGTTAATGAGAGCCGTCAACTGGGTTTGTGTCATGTTAATACGTCCAGCCATGATCTTCATAGCAAAGATAACATAAGTAAGAGAGGTTCCCGAATAGTGCGATGACAGAAGAGAGCGAGCACACAAGTATTCTCAAGCAATAGTGGTTAGGTGTGTCCACGCATACTATGAGCAAAGTTCTATGTAATCTAGCATGTAGGCAATAATTCATAAACCATATTACCTAGGATGTTGAGTCTTGCACGTGGAGCGAGGCGTCGTTGTGGATCGTTGAGCACTGTACTGGTTATAGTCTGGTTTTAATAAAAACGTTTTCCCCTTATTAAAACCAAGTTCTCTATAACCAATGGCTCTGATACCAATCTGTCACACCACCAAAATCCACACGCGGAGTACCACCGCTTGGAGGCGTGACATGACTAGGATCAAGCCACCAATCATATTGAACATGTAAATAATAAGTAAAGGTAAATGTAATCCATCACAATGTAATTGGTGTTCATTTCAAAACATAGTATAAGTAGCGGAAGCATAGTATGAAAATCCAACACAAGTGTTAAGTTTAAAGAGTCTAAATGTTTTCATCAAAACATCCACAATCCGTGCCCACAACGACCGCGCCTCCCGTGCAAGCTCCAAGAGTACCTATGGTCCTACAAGGCATGTAACAGAAAGTCAACAACTAGTTGAGCGAGTTCACAGTAAGCAAGTTCGTAATAGTAAGTTCGTTGCATCACCATGTGTTATAAACTAAGTCAATTGTATGTTCATGTAGTGGGGGTTTCCCAAGTGGTATATTCAGTTAGTGGGGGCTTCCCATGTTGTATATACTAGACTAGTGGTAACCATAAGTGTTCTTATTAACCTGAGAACAGGAGAACGTACAAGGTTTACGTAGGTTTTACGTAAGCATCCTTCTCAACCCGAGGACAGTGGTACGCGGGGGTTTACGTAGGTTTTACGTAAGTGCCTGTCACAACCCGAGGCAGTAGTAAGTATTAGTTTACGTAGGTTTTACGTAAGTGTCCTTTGCATCCTTAGGACAGTGATGAGTACAAGTATACGTAGGTTTTACGTAAGTATCCTTCGCATCCGAGGACGATGGTATATAGTCTAGTAACAGTGTAGGTACAAGTAGTCGTTCCATCTCATTCCTTCAATCCCATTCCCTACCCACCGGGAATCCCATGCCTTGGTAAGAGTGTGAACTCACCTTGGTTTGCTCGGTATGCTAAAGTATGTGCTCACAGTTAATCAATCACGTCCTATAGTACACACGTATACATAATCAGTTTGTGTTCATGTTGCTCACGCATGGGTATAATCACAGTGGTTAACTAATCAATGATCATTCAAGTAGCACAAAGCACGTATTCTTGACTATACAAGTTATGCTTAACATTTAACATTAGTTAGTTAGTCCAGTTAACACTTAACAGAATTAAATTGAGTTACTGTGCAAATTCTCCCATTCGACGAAACACCCCTGTTTCGTCATTAATGCCCTTCGACGAAACACTTCCGTTTCGTCGTTATATCCCTCGGCGAAACACTTGTGATTCGTCATAAATCATTACGGCGAAACACTTTCTGTTTCGTCGTATATGTCCTCGGCGAAACACTCACCGTTTCGTCGTGAGTTCCGTTTCGTGGACAATGTCAATTATGTCACAAGTATAATAGTTTCAACATATCACAGAAACCCTAATTGCCGTCATCATCAACAGCAATCATACAGAAATCATTTAGCACAGAATCATCATCTAATCATCATGAAATCATTGATACAATACAGTAGCCATTCAGTCATTATTGTTCATACAGAAAACGTTAATCAAATCATACTATAACATCCAACTTCTAGCATGAACCCTAGATCATGAAACGACCTTAAATCACGACATGTGCGGATCTGATGATCATGTTCTTTTAATCGTAATACCACCAATAACATACAAAGCTAACATCAACAAAATACATCGGAATCGTAAAGCATTCAACAACAATATCACATATATATGACGCCATAACTCTGAATTCATGTCTTTTACTAACCCTAGTTGAACACATAAGAGCATCAATCAACAGATATTCATACGATAGGATTTACACTAATCGATTCGAGATGAACCACTAAGGATTCGAGAAATAGAGGTGATGGTGGAAGATGGTTGTCGCCGTCACACAGTGGAGAGCTCTAGGGTTTCAACTTTTGCCCAAAAGTGTTACAAACTAAGTCATCCCATGTAGTTATACGTTCAAACGCGTACTGGGCCTTAATGGGCTTCGGCGAAACGGTTGGGCCGGCGAAACAGCCTGTTTCGTCGAGAGGCACATGACGAAACATAGTCTGTTTCGTCGAGTGGTTAATGGCGAAACACATCTTGTTTCGTCGGGCCATTTCATATGTTAAACAGTTTAAGTTTCCTAACAAGTCTTATGTCATACAACCAAACACATAATCATGTAATAAACACAATACGTTTTATCATATCAGAACGTATACAGTTACAAGTCAAACCAATCATGTAACAATTAAACGGTTAACGTGCAATAAATGCGAATAAGGAATCTTGGAAACTCGAGTTGTCACATATATAGCTAGTGTTCCTTCTGAGCTAGGATCAAACTCTCCTTTTGACTATGATTTGGCCCTACAGTGGTAGAACCTGGTGAACCGGGCGTACTACTTCTCAACCTTCTGTGAACTTTTCTTCTCTTATGATTTTTGCTACTTTGTTTAGTTTAGTGATTGATATCTTAGAGAAGCTGGTAAAGTAAAGACAGACTACTTTGAAAGCAATGGTGGCTAGGAATGGCTTCAGTCAGGTCATCGATTCACCTTATGGTCGACTTGCTTGAATCGAAGAAGAAGAGCCCACTTTCATATTGAATTCAGGCTTTCATCGAAGGCAAAGCGGTGGGAATTCTCTTTCAAGGCGGCCCACACGACTCATCCTAAGTGAGGGCTTAGCCAACGACACGTGCCTTTGGGGGCTTGCTTGGCTAGAAAGAGAAAGTCTTCAGCCTTGCTCGACTGAAAGGAGAGGAGCGATAGCAACTCACCAGAAAGCAACTAGTTGTCGCCCTGCTTCCCTCTTCCCTCTCGATAGAGGGCTAAATCACCTACTTAACACTAACCCAATAGAACCAGGAAAGCATAACACCTTTCGCAGTTCCCCTCGCCGGCAAGCACCTAGCTGGCGAGGAAGAAGACTAACTAGCTCTCCCATAGGTGCAAAGCCGCTCCCCCTAATGAATAAGCGGGAGAGGGAGAGTGAAAAGAGCACACTTCTCGACTAAGGCAATCTCATCTGAAAGCTCAAGCTCAACTTGCCGGTCTGAAAAGAGGCTCAACATTCGGACATATCTTTTCGATTGTTAGCAAGAAGAGAAAGCAGACTAGATTGAAAGAGGAGAAAGGCAAGCGGAAAGCTGCAACTTCCTTGCTAGAAGGCCTTCCTCACTAAAAGTACGATTGGAAGGCAAGGTAAAGCGGTAGCAAGCGAGGCCTTTCGTGGATCCTTCCCCGGTGGAATTGCTTTTTTTGAAAGTCAGTCAAGCAAGAAGGAAGGCAGGATTAGTTTTCAAGCAGTCCTCAAGCATGACATGAATTCAAGCCATTCTGCTTCGGAGAATCTGATTCTACTTTCATGCCACCTTTCACTTCCCCGTGGCATTGCCTTTGATTCTGGCTTTAGATTAGGGTCTTGCTTACAATAGGAGATCAATCTTTTTTTTTTTTTTTTTTTGGGTAAAGGGTTACCCCGGTGAATTTTATATATAAAGAATAAAAAATCACACGAGTGTGCCAGAGAAGCACACTAGGGCTAGACTTGGCATCCCAAGACTAGCACAACCAAACCCAACAAGTTCACAACCAACAAAAAAAACAACCAAAGACTAAACAACCAAAAGCCGAAACAATGGCAACAAACAAAACACAAAAACCCAAACCGACTCTAGCCTGGATCGATGCTCATAGACTTCACCTGGAACTTCCACCGCTCTAAAACTAACGGATTCTTGGGACCTTTCCCTGCTTTGAACGTCATCAGCTTCATACGCACCGTATGCAGGACTATATCAGCAAGCAACGCAGCCTTCCTTTGATTTGGAGAGAATAATCTATTGTTTCTTTCTTGCCAAATGAAATAAGTAGATGCAGCCACCACCATTTTACCAACTAAAACTTCAGGCGACTTACTCGATCTATGCAATGAGAACCAAGTCATTATAGAGTCCCAATTAGCATCCACTACATCCATATAAGCCATAGTTTTAACCATATTCCACACTTGCTCCCCATAAGCACACTGAAAGAATAAATGATCACGAGAGTCTTTACCCTTCCTGCAAAGAGGACAACACATCAGATTAAGATTAGTTGCACTTCCAGCATCCCAAATCCTCATACGATCCTGGGTCTTCAGCTTGTTCTTGATAACAAGCCACATGTGAAAAGAGTGTCTAGGAATACATTGACTAAACCACACCAAATCAGCCCAGTCCACCTCTTCCCCACGCAAACGGATATTATCCCAAACCTCACTAGCACTAAACTCCTTTTGCATATGTTGACCATCTTTCCAAATCAGCTTATCCGAATTACTTTGGTTAAGAGCCGGAGGAGTAAAGTTCATGAAAACCGGGTATAACTGAAACCATGTATTCGGCCACATCCATTCATTGAGTTCACCTACAAGATCTGCCACAGAAGATTGCATATTAAAACCCGCTCCATGTATTCGTCTAGGGGTAATGAAATCGCCCAAAGGACTATGGTCACACCAGTTATCATACCACGCATTAGTGTCCCGGCCGTTACCGATAGAATACCAAACAAACTGACGAATCGAAGATCGAATCATTAGAATTTTTCTCCATCCCCAAGTCATACTACCGCGAAAGGGAATGCTCCAAAAATTCTTTCCCTTAATCCTATAAGAATGGATCCATTTCACCCAAAGAGACTCCCTTTTAAGCAAGATACTCCAAATGTGGTTCGCAAGCAACGCTTTATTCATATCCCGAATTCTTCTCACACCCAAACCCCCTTCCGATTTTGGAAGACATACGTTTTTCCACGCAACTTTAGGATGAACAACTTTCGCAACACCACCACTCCAAAGAAAATTCCGCATCCTTTTTTCAATATCTGCCATAATACGAGCCGGGAGCATAAAAACTGAAGCCCAATATATATGCATAGCCGAAATAACTGACTTAATCAGCTGAAGTCTCCCCGCAAACGAAAGAGACTTATTCATCCAATTGTCAATCTTTTTATCCACCCTTTCCACCAGGATTTTACAATCCCTGTACATCAGCCTTGTAGAAATAAGCGGAACACCCAAATACCTGACAGGGAGCACACCCTCTTGAAACGGCAGAAGGGAGCGGATATCCTGTTTAACCCCCAACGAGACATTGCTAAAAAAGACTGTGCTTTTAGCTAGATTCGGGGATAGCCCTGATATTCTAGTGAATAATTCCAATGTATCTCGCACTACCTTAACCGAGGTCAGGTCCGGATTGACAAACAAGAAAAGATCATCAGCAAATGAGACATTGATAATCCTATGTTGCTTGCATTTATCGTGATATCTGAAAGCATGATGTTGATCAGCTGCTTTATGTAATAGCAACGAAAGAACTTCCATAACTAAAGTAAACAAGTAAGGAGAAATAGGATCACCCTGCCGAAGACCCCTTCTACCTTTGAAATAACCACAAAGATTCCCGTTTATGCTCAGCGAGAAGGAGACAGTGGTTACACATGTCATAATCCAATCAACCATTTTACTAGGGAAACCAAATTTGGTTAGAATAGATTTCAAAAAAGACCAACTAACCGTATCATAAGCTTTCTGTATGTCAATCTTGAGCGCACACCTTGGTTTTCCTTTTTGAAGGTGGTAATTATGCATAAGCTCCTGAGTGAGCAGAATATTATCAGTAATCTTCCTACCCGGAACAAAAGCAGATTGACTGATATCCACCAAACTACCCAAACTACTCTTAATTCGATCAGCCAAGATTTTGCTGATGCATTTAAAAATGACATTGCAGCAAGAAATGGGCCTATAATCCAAAACCGATGAGGGAGTCGGGACCTTCGGAACAAGAGCAATAATAGTATGATTCACCTGTTGAAGCAATTTACCATTATCAAAGAATTGCATAATTGCATCCGAAACCTCCTCACCCACTATATCCCAAGCTTTCTTAAAGAAAACCGAAGTGAAACCATCAGGACCTGGAGCTTTATTATCACCAATACTGAACATAGCAGCCTTTATTTCTTCTCTAGTAACAGGACGAATCATATGATTAGCATCAATAGGGCTAACGGATTTAGAAAACAAATCCTCCATAATCAGCTCATCAACCTCGGACTCCACACCCAAAAACTTCATATAATGATCTACAACCGCATGCTCCACATCTGAGCCCTCGTGATGGCTGCCATTAGCGTCATTAATAGAGTAAATTTTGCTCCTTGCATTCCTACTTTTAACAAAGTTGTGGAAATATGTTGTGTTACCATCACCCGCACTAAGCCAATCAAGTTTCGCTTTCTGTTTGAGAAACGACTCCTCATCATAAGCAGCACAATGAAGCTCCTTTATAATGTTTGATTCTTTAACCCGAAGAGCAGCATCAAACGGGTTCTGATCAATCAGCTTGTGAATATCATCCAGGCTCGCTCTAAGACTATCAACCTTAGCATGCAAATTACCTTGTTTATGAAGAAGGATCCGCAACGGATGCTTAAGGTTACGAAGCTTTTTTACCACGGAGAGCATAGGAATACCAACAATCGTTTTGCTCCATTCAGCCATAACACACTCCTTAAACCCATCCTTAGAAGCTATGAAGTTAGCGAATTTAAATGGCTTAGGTTTAGGCCGAACCTCTCTAGCCATTTTCAGAATACATGGGGTGTGGTCAGACAAACGGTAAGGATGGTAAAACACGTGAGCGTTCGGGAACTCATCCAAGAAACGAACATTACCCATAACCCGATCAATTTTCTTAAGAATACCAATCCCATCTCTTGGTTTTTGGTTCCATGTAAAGTGAAGACCATGGCCCGGGATATCAAGCAACTCATTATGTTGAACACACTCAAAGAAATCTCGCATACCTGTCGTAGGAGTGGACGAACCATGCAAACAGTCATCCATATAAAGGGCCGAGTTGAAATCCCCCATCACAATCCACGGTTGGTTCCCGGCTACCAAATTATGCTTACATAAGTCTTGCCATAACACCCGTCGCTCTTGATAAGTGTTCTTAGCATATACAAAAGACACAAACAGAATTTTGGCATCAATAGTAGACTTAAGCTGAACATGTATAACCTGATCCGTTTGGGCAAGAACCATTAGCTGAAAATGATCGGCGTTCCAGCCTACAATAATTCTGGTTCCTTTATTACACACCCCCCCATTAGACGTCCAATCCCACTGTTTAAATACCCTACCACATACTTTCGAGAGCTTAGAAACCTCCACATGAGACTCCAAGATGGCACAAACACTTAGATGATTATCTTTAACTATTTGGTGAACCTCCCTTTGTTTCAGGGGCCGGTTCAAGCCCCTTATATTCCAGGCGGCTATGCTATCCATAAAAACCCATATCACCGGGAGTGCTTGCCCCCTCAGAACGATTATTCTTTGAATACATACTCATAAAAGACGACATTTCCGTATTGACAGGATCTACAAAACCCTCCTCCTCATAATTACTCTGATTCGGTTGCTTATTACTCACGTCCACTGGTCTACTCGTGCTTCCATCCACCTTCTCATAAACCGGATTCTCCAAATGCAACTCATTTAAAGTACCTGATTTCAAAGAATCATCTGCTAAACTTTCAAACTTATTGTGAGTGTCCACCGGATAAGAGTCTTGTTTAGCTACCGGCTGATCTTTCGTTCCTGATGTACTTGCACCCGCAGAATTAGGTTTAGGCTTGTAAACAAACTTTGGTTTTTGCTTTTTCTGTGGAAAGCCATACTTAGCCGTTTTTCTTCTATCCATAATAAATCCCTCCTCATCAATCGTAACCTGCTTAGCCTTATCTTTGTGGATTCTTGGGCATGACGCATTGTTATGACCAAACAAGCAACAAGTATCACAACGTTGAGGTTTCCATTCATACTCTACTTTAATACTTTCTTTCACAAAACCCTCTTCATCCATTTTCAGGATAGCAACTATAACATGGTTCTTTAATGCATTATCCGCATTAATCTCTACCAAAGCTCGAGCATAACTGGTTCGCCCCCAATTATCAATGCACATATCCGCAGTATAAGCATCTAGCCTCTTGGGAATACCAACTTTAGACGCCAGAAGACTAAGACCATCATCTGTGTAAACTGCAAGCGGAACATTATGGAATTTAATCCAAACTGGAACCGACTTGATGCCATCCTTTTTTAAGCTAGTTGTTGGGCCCCAAACATTCAAAAATAACGGCATCTTCCTAATCAGCCATGGACCACCTTCAAGAACTTTATTCATGCCCTCCTTGGAATCGAATTTAAAAAAGAAAAAACCATCTGAATTCATCATGAGCTTAACAAATCCATACTTCGCCCAAACATTCTTAACATAATATTCAACCACCGGGAACGGCAATCTATCACCCAGAAAATAACCATACAGAACGTTTTCGAACTTCTTTTGTACCTGCCTAACAGCTTCCTTCGGTATGACCACATCAGCCTCCTCCACCGTTTCTGTAGACTCCAATAACCTGAAATTTACCTCACGTTTCCCTTTCGTATTAAGCTTAACCCTATCTGCATACGTCTGGAAAGAGCTATTAGGGTTAGAATTTTCTCCTTCAACATGCACCGAATCTGATGTTGCACCATTATGACCATCCGCCGTGCATTCAACTGGAACTGTGATCTTGGTTAGTTCGTCAATAATATTAACTATCTTCGGGCCCTGCTGATGATCCGACAAAACACCCCTACGCGGGCAGAATGTTTTGCCATCTATGTTCAACAATCTAGCCGTAAAACCCTTATTAGGGTTTGGCAAGAAATCCGGCGGCTTCACATTCCTAGCATCCATATCCACCGGCAAAGATTGGTTAAAATCCATACCACACGTAATCTAACAGCATGCAACGAACAATAATAATGAACAGAAGAGAGAAACCAAGCGAATCAGCAATAAACCCTAACAAGAAAACGAAACAAAAAGCTAACCCTAATCCTGACGTCAAAAGATTAGTAACCACGGTGAAGTCTAGTATCCTTACTCAGAAGGAACCACAACACCACAATTCCTAACCCAAATCAATCAAGAAAGAAGATCAGCAAGAACGAAAGAGCAAGAAAGTTAGGGTTTCAGTAGATCGCCAATATTCTCTTTCCCAGTTCAGCGCACTATAAGCTATTAAAGAAGAGCTTAGGGATATGGTCTCACTTTCCCTAGTCTCATAATCAAAGACTACTAACCAATCCTAATATGTGAATGGCTTAGGTGCCGTGGACTCTCTGCTTACCGTAGACTCTCCTTATAAGTCAGCCATGGCTCTTAGCCCCCTAACTAAGCCGTAGCGTTGGGCTGCACTCTTTCTTCTATCAACTGAGGAAATGCACCTTTCGTTTGAAATGCCCTTGTACTCCTATCTACTTTCAGTCTCTTTGCTTTGCTTGGTCCAAAAGGATCAGGATCTAATTCTGCCATACGTTGAATTTTCCCCGTTTTCACAGAATGAATTCGCTGTGTACTTTCTGGGGTAAATATGTCATCGAATTGTAAAAACAATCGAAATAGTCTCTTTTGGTCGGGGGCCGGCCACCAGCTCAATAACCTCTAATACTCTCTAAAATGTAGTCTTTCGCTTTGTTGTTGTTGTCTCGGATTGATTAGCAGACAACAGGAGTGTACTTTCGTGATTGCGAATACCCACTCCTAGGGCAGGAAGCCCGTAACCTTATTTGATTCGTAGCTCGTTAAGGGAAATTGTTTCAAGGCGGCTACCATAGAGTCAGACCTTTTACCGATCCTATCTCATCAAAGCCGGGTAACAAAAAGAAGGAACTTTATAATGAAATGAAAGAAAGGCGAAGGAAAAGAAATGGGCTCCTTCGGTTACCGTTCTATCCGTTCTAATCCTGACGGTTTTGAATGCTATTGAGTTTCCCGCTCCTGAATGAGAAGTGGATTTTTTATTCCTACGGTCTTGGCCTGAGAAAAGTGATCTTTGAAACTGAAATCGGCTAAAAAGTAACAGAATAGGCTTTAGAGTAGCTCTTTCCAAATAGGTCGAGTAGCCGCCCTTTATAGTATAGAAATCGAATGAAAAGGAGCTCTCTAGCTGGGATTTACACGCACAGCCTTCTCCTATGAGTCTGCCTATGTTACGCGCCTGCCTTTGATAACCTTTTAGTTGGTTCCCTTGGTCGACATCATTGAACCTCGTTAGCATTTCTAAAAGAATTGGAGGCTCAAAACGAATGGTCAAAGGAATTGATGATTCGTGTTTAGTCTCCGATCTTCGCCTAGTCTTCGAACATGCACTGTATAGAGGGGAACAAGCTCAGACATATAGCAAGACTAGAACTCCTATTACATGCATCGATACCGGACCAGGCAAACTAAAGCTAGCCCACTGCACTTTAGAATAGTGAAAGTCTCTCTTAATTACGCATTAGCTTGAAGTGAAACTTCCGTCTATGTAAGAAAAGTCTTAACCTCCCTTACTTTGTGGGCGCACTAACCAAAGACCTACTCCTGCTTAGCGCACGAGACTCACTTTAGCCTTGCTTATTTCACCTTCGGGTACTAGAAGCATATAGTCTATTAGCTCTCTATAGATTCACTCTTTTTCTTAAAAGAAATATAGAAGGGCAGCTACAGACTCCGTTCCTTATCGCTTCGTTTGCTATCCTACCCTACTTCGCTAGCTAGACTATCGCAAGTCATGTATACCAAAAGACCTGGCCATCGCCAACCAAGAGGGGGATGAACCTACTTCCAGAGACTACTCGCCTTGAACTCCGTCAACTGAACTTGACTGCTTATGCAACTACAGTGCTATAAAAAAGAAAAATGGCAGGAGACCACATACCAGGAAAGAAAAAGCTAGGGATGTAACATTTGTGCTTGTAATCATCATGAACAGTTCTATTATCAATAAAATAATGTTATTTGATCCCAATGTTTGTTTGGTTGTGTTTTACATTTTTCATGTTTTAACTTTTGTTCAATTTCAAACTCTACATCGCTTCCTGGAGCATTATACGCAAACTGGTGCGTAAACGTACTCAGTTTAATGCGACAAATACTCTGGAACATCAACATATACTCAACATACCTTAAATAACCTTTACATAACTTAGAAATAAGTTTTGAAGGCTTTGGTATAGCAAAAACAAGTTAATTCGCTTACAGGGACTAAAATTGACAAACTGCGAAAGTATGCCAATTTGAACTGTAACGAACATTCCGGAACATGTCCATAAGTTAAACATACCATAAATATCCTTTACATAGCTTAGAAATAGGCTTTGAGGGGTTTGGTATGCTAAAATAAACTTTTGGATCATTCAGGGACTAAAAGTGTCAAAAAGTGCATAAGTTTGCACTTTCGTGCATAACTTACGTTCTGAATACATCCGGACATCCAAAAATTTATGTAAGCATCCTTATATTATGCCTTAATGTTTGGCGTGAGAAAAATCCATTCGTCGCGTCATTTGGATCGTCTTTCGCGCTTATGCGCATTCCGTCGTAATTAAGCGAACATCGCGATCGTACGGCCAAACGAACCAACATCCGAAACATTTTTGGGCATGTTTCATGTCCACAATGTTTAGGCATCATTTTAGGGCCTTAAAGATGGCTGTACAGGTCTTAAAAGGGCTGGAAATAGCTTAAAAACGCAACAGGGGCCAAATATGTAAATTCTGCAAGTGGTGCAGATCAGACGGGGCCAGGCGACCCGCGTAAGATCTGCACACACTTTCACGCGGGCCGCGTGAGGATGTCTGACAGAAAGATTTTGCATTTAATGCAAAATCTGGCCTTTCGTTCGATCAAGGGCGATGCCTTTTCACCCAATGAAGGGCCAAGAGCCAAGTTCAGTGAATTTAACCATTGGACACATGTACGCACGAGATCAAGGCACGATATTCGATAAAACGATCCTAACGGTTCCACTTTTCCTATAAATACCCCCCCCCCTTTGTGTAAAAATCACAACAATCTGATCTTGAAGCTCTAAGTTGAAACCATTGTTTCATACCTGAGCTATTTGATCTAGATTAGCACTCGGGGACCCTCCGTAAGTCTTCTTTCGCTCTTTTATTCGCTTTTCGAGTCCGAAAGTCAACGTTTTGTTGACTTTCTGCATTGACCAGCTTATGGTCGATGCGAAGTTCATGGAACTTCATAACGTGAGCGTGATCACGATGGTTATGGTCCGTAGTGACCATACCTACTGATTACCCCGTTATCTAGGCTCAGTGACGAGTCGTAGTTTCGGCCAAAATGCGCATTCTTGCGTATTTTGTAACCAAACTACTCGTGAGCATCAAAGCCGTTTGTTTTGATGCCAAACCTGTTTTCTAAAACTTAGTTAAGCATGTTCTAACATGCTTAGCTCGTCACGTTTGGTATAGTGCTTATATAGGGTCGTAAGGTAAGCGATCTAAACCATCGCTTATACTTTCGAACCCGACCCATTTGGTCGATCTTTAGGATCCGACCAAACATATTAGGTGACCATAGCTATAACCTTCCGAGGTTATACCTTGTGGTCGCAATGTTAGGCGTTCCATACGCGTTCTACGCGAATGACGCGTTAGGGTGGCATAAGCTACCTCAACGGGTCGTGATGGACCGTAAGCACTTAGGTTAAGTTTCATTTTAGTATGTAGGCTTTGTTAAACCATATTACACGAGTCTCCATACTCGTTTGGTTTTCGAACCCGCGTACTGTCCGATCCTTCCGATTTGGTCCGGTATATTAACATAAGCTACCTATTAGGTGCCGTTGATATTCCGTGATCTTTAGCATTATCTGTTTATTATACAAGGAACTCAAAGCAATCTCAGGTGAGTACATTGAACCCCTCTTTTACTGTTTTCCAAACTGTTTTGGGGTGAAACACATGTGCCTATCTGTTACATTCATGCTTTCCATGTTTTCACATCATATGCCTGGAGGACAGGTTAGGTACCCTCTCTCTCTCCTTTAGGCGATTTCTTGTTCTTCTCCATGAATCCTTCAGTTTTTCTTCGTAATCTTATGTATAACAGTCTGTGATTATTGTTTTGTTTTCAAAACAGTATAACGAATCTGTTAGCATTTGTGATCGATCCAAAACTAGGGTTTTTTCTTCTTTCATTCAAATCGCTGCCCTAGAAACTTATTCGATTCTCTGATTTATTACCCTGGTTGTTATTGATTGCGGTTAGCTGTGACTAATTTAGCTAGATTGATAACTCTGGGTTAATCGATTAAGGGTTGAGATTCGTTTTTTAGGGTTTAAAGGATTAGGGTTTTTGATTCTTGTTATTCGGCCGACGTGTTCTTTGCATGGTTTTCTGTTGTTTCGGTAATTGAGAGAGTTGTTTCTAATAATTGTTTCTTGACGGCGGATTAGGGTTTGTGTCCTGTGTAAATCCTTGTTCGGCTGTGTTGTGCATGTGTGCAGCCGATTAGGGTTTTCATTATTCCTTATTCGGCTGAGTGGTGTTTGATTTGTTCAGAATCTTCGCATACCTTGTGTTTACGTAAGCAGGCTGCATGGGAAGCAATAGTGACGGGTCAGGTAATGAGTCGGCGGGGTTGTCATCAAAAAAAGGTATAGGGTTACGTGTCACGAACATTGAAGGCAATCTGAAGCTTCCAAGAAGGGGGATGTTTTCTACTTCAGATGCATCAATATTAGATGGGTTGGAAAAAATATCAACACCTGTGGAGAATCCGTTTGTGAAACCGGGCATGGCTAATAATATCAATGACAATCGGAATGATGACGGGTACGAGAATGTGTCAATTTTTACGTCTCAAACTTCACAGCAGAGTTCTGATATGAGACCGGCTTCAACAAGTAACACTAAACCCCCAATGTCATTTGCAAATGCAGTGAAATCTAACAAGGAACCTGTGAAAGTAAACTTCAGGGCTATGGAGTCAAATGAAACCGTTGAGGGGGCGGATGTCGTGATTCCTATCTCGTCAGTGAAACAGGTGAATGATAGGTATGAAAATACGTTGTATGGCTATTTTTTGGGAAAAGACTAGCTTATCCGGTTGTGGACTACTTTGTTAAAAATAACTGGGTAAAATATGGCCTTTCAAGGTTAATGATGAACGCGAAGGGTTTCTTTTTCTTTAAATTTAAAACGAAAGAGGGGATGGATAAGCTTTTGGAAGATGGTCCGTGGACAATCAGGAATGTGCCAATTATTTTGAATGAATGGTCGTCGAATGTCATAGTTGAGAAGCAGGATATTAAAACTGTTCCAGTTTGGATTAAAATGCAAGATGTTCCCTTGACGGCATTTACAGAGGATGGATTGAGCTTGTTGGCTTCAAAGGTTGGAACACCAAAAATGTTAGATTCATACACCGCGACAATGTGTACGGAATCATGGGGGAGGAGCAGTTTTGCAAGGGCTATGGTGGAGATACATGCGGAGAAGGACCTAAAGAAAAGTATCACGGTAGCTATTCCTAGTTTGGAGGGAACTAGTCATGTGAAAGTGGAAGTTAAAGTTGACTATGATTGGGAACCATTGAGATGCTCCTCATGTTGTGTGTTCGGCCATAATGAAAACTCATGTCCAAAGAATCCGGGCCAGGTTAGACGTGATGAAAGCAATAAGCATAATGATGATATTCAGGGAAACGTTGTGAAAACAAAGAAACCGTACATTCAGGGTGTGAACGTCAAGAACCAGAAACCAAAGTTTACGTATAGGCCCGTGGTGAAACCGAAGTCAAATCAGGGCAATGCAGAATTGAATAAGCAAAAGATTGAAACTTCTAACCCTTTTGACATTTTAGGTGAGGAGACTAGCAATGTGGATGATGATAAAGGGGAAGGAGCTAATGTACAAGCAAGAAAGCATTCAAAAGGGAAGAGCCATATTACGGATGAGGTATTGATGACCGATGAGACCGATGTTGATACTCTTTTGGCTGATATTCCAAAGTTTATGGAGAACAAGATTGCAAATAATTCTGAGGGTGCAAGCACACCCGGTTACGATGGTTTTTAATGGGTAGTGTTGCTTCATGGAATATTAGGGGGTTGAACCGCTCCCTCAAACAGAAGGAGGTTCGTCAGGTTGTTATGGATAATCATGTTCAGGTGTGTGCTATTATGGAGACCCATGTTAACACGGCGAATGTTACAAAGGTGTGTCAAAAAGTTTTTAGCTCGTGGATGTGGAACTCAAATGCTAGCTGTTGTGTTAAGGGTACTCGGATCATGCTTGGTTGGGACCCGAATATGGCTGATGTGATGGTTTTAGCGCAAACGGATCAGGTGGTGCATACTCAAGTGATGTTTAAACGAGATAGCAAATCCTTGTTTTGTTCTTTTGTCTATGCGGAGAATAATTATAAATTGCGAAGGGACTTGTGGAACAATTTGTGTGCGCACAACTCTATTATGAAAGACAAACCGTGGGTTGTGATGGGAGATTTCAATGCTTCCCTATCTCATGATGACTCGAGTGCAGGTTCGTCTTCTTATAGCATTGGAACCAGGGAGTTTCGAGAGTGTGTTCAATCCATCGATATGTTTGATGTTAATAGCACGGGGCTTCATTACACTTGGTCGAATAACCAGCATAGAGGAGGTATTATTTTTAAAAAACTGGACCGAATCATGGGCAATATTAACCTGGTTGCTGAGTTTCCAAACGCTGGAGCTTATTTTCACCCATTTCGGATATCTGACCACGCCCCTTGCATTTTAAAGTTGCCACCTGTGACAAGAGACAAACCAAGACCGTTTAAATTTGTGAATCTAATTGCTGAAAAGCATGGCTTTATGGAAGCTATTAATCAGATCTGGGGAAAAGAGATTACAGGATTTCGCATGTACCAGGTTGTTATGAAAATGAAGTTGCTTAAAACTCCGTTACGAAAGCTTTTCTTCCAACAAGGGAATCTGCATGAGAATGTTAAGAAGGCTAGAAAGGAACTGGATGAATGTCAGCTTGTTATGGATCAGGACCCGTCTAATGGGGATGTGTTAGCGAAGCATAGTTTTCTTCTAAAGAATTATAAAGAAGCTGTTCATGATGAAGCTGCTTTTCTTCAACAAAAATCAAAAGTGGATTGGTTAACGCTTGGGGATTCTAATACTAAATATTTTCATAACGTTGTCAAAGCCAAAAACCACCGAAGCCGTATTTTTTTGATTCGTGATACGGATGGGAATGTGCATGAGGGGGGGGCGGCGGCTTTAGCTTTCGTCAATCACTACTCGAATTTTTTTGGGAAGGTGGGTCAGGTCGTATGTAGGCCGGATATGGATATATTTCGGAACAAGTTAACTCAGGTGAAAGCTAATAACATGGTCCGTCAAGTGACAGATGAGGAAATAAAAACAGCTATGTTCTCAATCGCAGGGAACAAGGCGCCTGGTCCGGATGGTTATACCTCGGTGTTTTTTAAAAAAGCATGGGATGTTGTTGGGAAAGATGTCTGCTTAGCGGTAAAAGAATTTTTTCTGAATGGAAAGCTTCTAAATCAGCTAAATCATACGGTAATTTCTCTTATCCCGAAGGTGAAAACTCCGGCTTCAGTTACAGATTACAGGCCTATTTCTTGCTGCAATACGCTGTACAAGTGTATAAGCAAGATCATCACGACTCGTATTAAAGAGGGTTTAGGAGATGTTGTCAATATTAACCAGTCAGCGTTCATTCCGGGCAGGAAGATATCAGATAATATCCTTCTAACACAGGAGCTTATGCACAACTATCATCACAGTCATGGTCCTCCGAGATGTGCGTTTAAAGTTGATATTCAAAAGGCTTATGATACTGTTGATTGGGGTTTTCTAGAGACCATCTTACATGGTTTCGGCTTTCACAAGAAGATGATCGAGTGGGTGTTGGCTTGTGTTACATCTACAACTTTTTCGCTATCCATAAACGGTAACCTACATGGATATTTTAAAGGGAAGCGGGGTCTTCGTCAGGGGGACCCTATGTCTCCATATCTATTCACACTGGTTATGGAGGTCCTCACATTGATTCTCCAAAAACGAGTTGACGATACGGCAGACTTTAAGTTCCACCATAAATGTGACGAGCAAAGGATCATAAATTTATGTTTTGCAGATGATTTATTCTTATTTGCTCGCGGTGATCCTCCTTCTGCAGCAGTTATTCTGGAGTCGCTGAACTTATTCAAGGATATGTCGGGATTGGTCCCTAGCATGACGAAGAGCACTGTCTTCTTTGGAGGTGTTCCGAATCATGTTAAGGCTCAAATCCGAAGTATCATGCAGTTTGATGAAGGTAATCTTCCGGTCAGGTACCTTGGGGTTCCACTCATTTCATCCAGATTGAATTATTCTGATTGTAAGAGGCTTGTGGATAATTTGGAGTCGCGAATTACGGATTGGAAAGCAAAAAGTCTGTCTTTTGCGGGGCGGCTCCAACTAGTCAGATCAGTTTTATCATCTATGCATGTTTACTGGTCATCTGTCTTTATTTTACCAAAGAGGATTATTAGTGAACTCGAAGACAGAATGCGACGATTTCTTTGGGCCCAAGGTAACAACATAAAGGGTAAGGCGAAGGTCAAGTGGAGTCGGGTGTGTTTGCCGAAGGAAGAAGGGGGTTTGGGTATAAGGAAAATCTCAGATATGAATAATGCGCTAATGGTTGCTCATATATGGAGTCTTTTGACACATAGGGAATCTTTATGGGTTAAATGGGTGCACTCGTACCGTATTCGGAATAGAAGTTTCTAGGAGTTGCCGGTCAGGAACAACATTACTTGGGGTTGGCGAAAGATGCTTCAAATGAGAACAATTATTCGCAGACATGTTTGGATCAAAATGGGAAATGGAAGCAACACTCGAGTGTGGTTCGATACATGGGATAACGTATGTCCTTTGAATCTCTTTATTACTCCTAGAATGATTGCAAATGCAGGTTATGATATGGGGGAAAGGGTCGCAAACGTGTATCATAATGGAGAGTGGGGTTGGCCGATCTCATGGGTAAATAGATTTCCCGTTCTGCACCAGCTTGCTAATGTTACACTAGTGCCTCAAGTGCAAGATAGGGTCATTTGGAGAACTAGAGATGGTAAAGACACAGATTACAACACCTACGAAGTGTGGAATGATATTCGGATGAGTCAAGAAAAGGTTACTTGGGAGAATGTAGTATGGTATCCTCAAGCGATTCCTAGACACGCTTTTCTCATGTGGTTGATAGTTTGCAAGAAGCTGAAAACTCAAGATGTTATGAGCAAATGGCGATCTTCAGGTAATGCAAATTATAACCTGATGTGTTGTTCGTTATGTGTATCGGGGCCAGACTCGCACAATCATCTATTTTTCGAGTGTGAATATGCTTCACAAATTTGGTATGGAGTTCGGGAAAAGGCGGGCATGCAAACGATAGGGGAAAGATTGGAAATTATGAATTATCTTACGCAGCACGCGGGGTCTAAACGGGCCATTCACATTATTGGGAAGCTAGTGGTGGCAGCGTCGGCGTATTTGGTTTGGCAAGAGCGAAACAACAGATTGTTCACTTCGAAGAAATGGAGTGCAAACCAGCTAATAGAGGTAATTCTAATGACGATCAGAATGAAATTGCACACTATGAAGTTCAAAAGAACGGGTAACATCCCCCAAGTGTTGAATGATTGGCGGCTCCCACGTGAGCTATTGATGGATCAAGATGAGTGTGGCTGACTTTCGGAAATAGTTTTGAGTAGGGCCGTGTGGGCTCGGGTGTGTCACTATGTGACGTGGTTATGCATTTGCGAGTTAGGTTTTTTATTTCTTGTTTTTCTTTTATGTGTACTCTAGCAATGGCATGTCATTCTAGAGAATTGAGGTGTACTCTATTCCTCACTTGTTTTTAATTGGTTGACGAATGAAATTTAACCGGGGTAACCCTTTACCCAAAAAAAAAAAAAAAAAAAATCATATGCCTGCTATGTTGTTAGTACATTATAGTACACGATTTCATTACATTTTATGCTATGTATGCCCATTGTGTGCATACTTAGTGCATTGATTTACATGAACATTCCTGTTGCATATGTTTACTCAGCATATGGACACATTGATTTACACGAACATTTCTGCTGCATATGTTTACTCAGCATATGGGCACATTGATTTGCATGAACATTTCTGCTTCGTATGTTTACTTAGCATACTTAGTACAATTATTTACATCACATGCCTTTATTTTGTTATGACATTTGGTTTGTTTAACATGGGACAATACATTCATTAACATTGATCACGCCGTTCGTTAGTAGGTAGTGGTACCATAGGAATTGACAACTCCCATTCCTGAAGTCCTGGGTTTGATAGGACTGGAAGGAATGACCGAATTCGATATACATAACTTAGATAAACCTTTAATTTGTTTAAGGGTTTATCGCCGCAGTCTCAAGGCTTGGATGTATGCATAGTTTACAATACCACATAAATGTTAATATCAACAGAGCATGCATTTTTCCACAGAACATAACGTTGATTTAAACCACGTGTTACTTCAACGACCTGTTTTGTGCAGTTTACATATGGTTTAAGTTGATACATTTCGCTTACCATACATAATTCATTTTGGGATACACATTACATGATTTACATTGAACATAAACACGTTGACATTGACATACACAGTGGTGGTTTACATTTGAACATAAACATTTGACATGGTTTACACAAAAACACTTGACATTTGGTTTACACATGAACAATTTACATGGTGGATTGGTTTGGGTAAATGATTTAAGTAACGTGGCGTATGTAATATGATACAAACATGGTGGATACGCCGCTGGTACTTCCTATATATAAATGTTTGTATAATGTTACATATCGTGGCGTTATCGAAGTCATTTCAGTTTAGACACATTACAGTTTACATAAATAACATATTCATCACAAGACATTATTTTCACAAACAACTTATCTTATTCAACTCATTTTACTTGGTTATTCATTTAACCTTGCACTTATCTAAACATATCGTTTGATGTTATCGTTTTTCAAATGGCTTACAAAGCAAAACAAATTACAAGGTTCATGACTGACTGTTATTAAACATTTCTTTAAGCTCAAGTCATGAATCCAATTTTCACAAAAACTATGTATCTCACAGGCATTTTTATGCTGACGTACCTACTTTCACATGTGTTTTCAGGAGCTATTCCATAGGACGATGATCATGATTCTAGGGCGGACCTGTGCCTTAGAGCCTAAAAATGAAGTTTGAACTAGCTTAATTATGTTTTGATTTCCATACTCTCTTTCCAAGACAATGTAACACCTTTGTTTATAAATAAAATACAACTTGTATGCCATGGTTATGAAACAATTTAATTCTGTTCACAACACTCCCCGGCGTTTCCGCCGCGGTTGCATGTTATACGCGGCCGGGGTGTGACAGAAGAGTTGGTATCAGAGCCAATGGTTATAGGGAATTAGGTTATTAGTAATGCTTTGACCTAGACTATAACTTTCTAGGACCCTAACACAAGTTATCTTGTGTTTAGAGTTTAAAACATGCACATCACCTATCCTTAGGTGATAACCACAACGGGAACTTCGGTTCCGAATCCGCTTTGAAAATTAATCATCTGTTCTGGGATGGTTAATTACTAGGTTTTGAACCCTCTGTTATAAGGTTTTGAACCCTCTGTTATATGGTTTTGAACCTCTTTGGATTTCAAAAATCCCGTCAAAGTTTTGGGTTAATAGTGTGAACACGTGCGAACTGGAAGAGTGAATGCCTGTACCCTGGGTTTTCTGTCTAAGGCTAGAGTGTTCGTACAAATCCACATAATCGGACCAGTCACTCTTACCTGGGAACTCTTGGGGTGAGTGTTCACTTATAGGCAAGCATGTCTTCGCGATACACTAATCCTGACCCATTTACTTTGACTAAACATTTCATGTCGCTTATTTGCTTTGCGATGCATAACCGCCATCTTTGCTTTTGTTGATTTTGCTTCATCTCATTCTCTTCATCCAATCATCTCACTCGTTTCATTTCATGTTTTTCTCTTCTAGAATGCCTCCTCGACGCGACAACCAGATAGCTACTGCCGAGCTGGCGGAGATTATTGCGCAGCAGATGGCTGCTCAATTTCCGAATCTCTTTGCTCAATGGAACCAGGCCAACAACAACAACAATGGTACATGCAAATACAAGGATTTTAGCTCGGCTAAGCCACTCAAGTTTAGTGGTTCTGAGGGAGCAACTGGGCTTCTTCAGTGGTTCGAGAGCATCGAGAACACTTTCCGTCATGTGCAGTGTCCTGACAATCGCAAAGTCGAGTTTTCTTCAAGCGTGTTTCAGAAGAGGGCTCTTACATGGTGGAATGGGGTTATGAGAGATCAAGGTGCAGAAGTTGCTCTAGCTCAAACATGGGCTGAACTGAGAGCTCTTATGATGAGGGAGTTTTGTCCTCGTCATGAGCAACGAGCGTTGGAGAAAGAATTTGATGTGTTGAAGCAAGATAGTGGCGAGCACAGGGCTTATACAGATAGGTTTGAGGAGTTGAGTCTTCTTTGCCCGACTATGGTTACCCCACTCGATAAGGCCATCGAAAGGTACATCGACGGCCTACCTGACTCAGTACAAGACATCCTTACTGGTAGCAACCCTACCACACTCCGTCAGGCAATCGAGTTATCAGCGACACTGACTGAGTCGCAGATTCGGAAGAATAAGCTACACAGGAAGGGCGACAAGGGCAAGAAACAGTCGGCTGACAAGGAAGATAGCAAGAAAGGTCAAAACAAGAAGGGGAAGGATTCTGGTTCCTCAAGGGGGTCAAGGAAGCGTAAGGCTTCCCAAAACTATGCTGTCACTGCCCAAACAAACCAGACAGCTCCCAACCAGCCTCCAGCAAAGAAACCCTATTCAGGAAGTGCACCTTTGTGCAATCGATGCAACAGTCACCACCAGCCACAATATCAGTGCCGTTTCTGTACTAACTGTGGGAAGTCGGGTCATCTTGCCGATGTTTGTCGGTTTGCTCAGAATCACGCAGTCCAGAACCCTGCTCAACAGGTTGCTCAGCAACAGGGTCAGGCTGCACGACCAAACTACCCACCAGGTGCATGTTATAATTGTGGGGATCTGACCCACTACAGAAATCGGTGTCCAAAACTAGTCAACCAGAACCAGAATGCAAACCAGAATCCGGCACCGGCTCGAGGACGAGTCTTCAACATGAATGCACAAGAAGCACAAGCAGACAACGAGGTGGTGAACGGTACGTTCTTTATTAATAATCAGCCAGCATCTGTTCTTTTTGATTCGGGTGCCGACAAGAGCTTTGTGTCATTGTCTTTTGAGACAATGCTTCGCGTGTGTAGAACGAAACTAGGTAAACCTTTGACAGTAGAGGTTGCCAGTGGTGAACCCATTGTTCTTAATTCCGTTCTACGCAACTGCCAGTTAAACCTTAACGACCATATTTTTCCTATTGACCTCACGCCAATGCAACTTGGAAGCTTCGACGTTATAGTGGGAATGGATTGGTTATCCAAGCATCATGCAGAGATAATTTGTTCTGAGAAGATTATTCGTGTACCACTGTCAACAGGCGAGATCCTGCAGGTTCGTGGTGAGAAGCCTGCCGGTGGTCTCAAACTCATGTCCTGTTTTAAAGCACGGAAGTATCTTCGAAAGCACTATGTGGCTTTCTTAGCACATGTTACAGCAGATAAAGGCAAGGGTAAGTCTATTTCAGATATTCCTGTCCTTCGGGATTATTCCGAAGTATTCCCTGAAGACTTACCTGGTCTACCTCCAGCACGCCAAGTCGAGTTCCGTATTGATCTCGTACCTGGTGCAAATCCCGTTGCCAGAGCTCCATATCGTCTTGCACCATCCGAGATGCAAGAGTTGTCTAAACAGCTGCAGGAACTCTCCGACAAAGGTTTTATCCGTCCTAGCTTTTCACCTTGGGGTGCTCCCGTTCTCTTTGTAAAGAAGAAGGATGGATCTTTTAGGATGTGTATCGATTATCGTGAGCTTAACAAGCTTACCATCAAGAATCGATATCCCCTACCTCGCATTGATGATCTCTTTGATCAATTACAAGGCGCTTCTTACTTTTCAAAGATTGATCTACGATCTGGATATCATCAGCTCCGAGTGCATGAAGAAGATATTCCAAAGACAGCGTTCCGTACTCGTTATGGACATTATGAGTTCACAGTCATGCCATTCGGTTTGACTAATGCTCCTGCTGTTTTCATGGACTTGATGAATAGGGTCTGCAAACCTTATTTAGATAAGTTCATCATCGTCTTCATTGATGACATTTTGATATATTCTAAGACGCGAGCCGACCATGAAGAACATCTTCGGCTTACTTTGGAACTCCTAAAGAAAGAACAACTTTTCGCCAAACTCTCCAAGTGTGAATTCTGGCTTAATGAGGTTCAATTTTTAGGACATATTGTCAACGAACAAGGTATTCATGTAGATCCCTCCAAGATCAGCGCGATTAAGGATTGGGATACACCTACTACCCCTACTGAAGTTCGTTCTTTTCTTGGTCTAGCGGGTTATTACCGCCACTTCATTGAAAACTTCTCAAAGATTGCAGTTCCTCTAACTGCTCTAACTCAGAAGAACAAGCCATTTGATTGGGGAGTCAAACAAGAGGAAGCGTTTCAGACTTTGAAACAAAAGCTTTGCGACGCACCTGTCCTAACATTGCCTGAGGGCAATGATGATTTCGTCATTTATTGTGACGCATCTAAATTAGGTCTCGGCTGCGTCCTAATGCAAAGAAACAAAGTCATAGCATACGCATCAAGGCAGTTAAAGATACATGAGAGGAACTACACCACTCATGATCTTGAGTTGGGTGCAGTTGTCTTCGCTCTCAAAATTTGGAGACACTACTTGTACGGTACAAAATGTGTGGTTTTCACGGACCACAAAAGTCTTCAACATATCTTCAATCAAAAAGAGCTCAACATGAGACAACGACGTTGGGTTGAACTTCTAAACGACTACCATTGCGAGATTCGCTACCATCCTGGTAAGGCGAATGTCGTAGCCGATGCATTGAGTCGCAAGGAACGTACTAAGCTTCATTGTGTTCGTGTCCAATCGGTTATTCAAGCCCAATCCGATATCCAAGCTCGTATTTCTCAGGCTCAACAATCTTGTGTTTCACAAGGTTTGATGGATAAGGAATTTCCTTATCACATAACACCTGCTCTTGAATTAAAAGACAATGGATCGTACTATTTCATGGACCGTTTGTGGGTCCCAAGCCAAGATGATCTTCGTACCTTGCTTATGGATGAAGCCCATAAGTCTCGTTATTCCATTCATCCTGGCTCAGATAAGATGTATAAGGATCTTCGTATTCAGTATTGGTGGCCTGGTATGAAGAAAGACATTGCCTTATACGTATCAAAATGCCTTACTTGTCTTAAGGTTAAGGCTGAACATCAGCGTCCTTCTGGTTTATTAGAGCAACCAGAGATCCCAGTTTGGAAATGGGAAAACATTACTATGGATCTCATTACTAAACTCCCGCGCACAAAGAAAGGTCACGATGCCATCTGGGTAATCGTTGATCGTCTTACTAAATCAGCGCATTTCTTGCCAATCCGTGAGGATTATTCGGCTGACAAACTTGCTCAAATCTACGTGGATGAAATTGTAGCTAGACATGGTGTTCCTTTGAGCATCATTTCTGACAGAGATGCTCGTTTCACTTCTCATTTTTGGAGAACCATGCAATCTGCTATGGGGTCCCAACTTAATCTGAGCACAGCTTATCATCCGCAAACGGATGGTCAATCTGAAAGAACAATCCAGACACTGGAGGATATGCTTAGAGCTTGTGTGATCGACTTCGGTGGTAGTTGGGATTCACATCTTCCGTTGATTGAATTCTCCTACAACAACAGTTATCACTCCAGCATCAACATGGCTCCTTTCGAGGCTCTCTATGGTCGAAAATGTCGTTCACCAGTCTGCTGGAATGAGATCGGTGAGGCTCAGCTTACTGGACCTGCCATCATTCTAGAGACAACAGAAAAGGTAAAGAAAGTACGTGATAACCTTCAGACATCTAGAAGCCGTCAGAAGAATTACGCGGACCTAAAACGCAAACCCTTGGATTTTCAAGTCGGTGATCGTGTATTACTTAAGGTCTCACCTTGGAAAGGTGTGATCAGATTTGGAAAGAAAGGAAAACTTGCACCTAGATATGTTGGACCATTCAAGATCGTCGAAAGAATCGGTAAGGTAGCCTACAGACTTGAGTTACCTCCTGAACTTGGAAATGTTCATCCAACCTTTCACGTGTCCAATCTCAAGAGGTGTTTAGCTGATGAAAACCTCCACATACCGCTTGACGAAATTCGTGTTGATAAAACACTGAAGTTTGTTGAGAAACCGGTAGAAATCATGGAACGTGAAGTCAAGTGGCTTAAACGCAAGCACATTCCTTTGGTCAAGGTTCGTTGGGAATCTAAGCGTGGACCCGAGTTTACTTGGGAACGTGAAGATCAAATGAAGGCAAAATATCCGCATCTTTTTCAATCAGTTTCCTCTAAATAAATTTCGGGACGAAATTTCCACAAGTAGGGGAGACTGTAACATTTGTGCTTGTAATCATCATGAACAGTTCTATTATCAATAAAATAATGTTATTTGATCCCAATGTTTGTTTGGTTGTGTTTTACATTTTTCATGTTTTAACTTTTGTTCAATTTCAAACTCTACATCGCTTCCTGGAGCATTATACGCAAACTGGTGCGTAAACGTACTCAGTTTAATGCGACAAATACTCTGGAACATCAACATATACTCAACATACCTTAAATAACCTTTACATAACTTAGAAATAAGTTTTGAAGGCTTTGGTATAGCAAAAACAAGTTAATTCGCTTACAGGGACTAAAATTGACAAACTGCGAAAGTATGCCAATTTGAACTGTAACGAACATTCCGGAACATGTCCATAAGTTAAACATACCATAAATATCCTTTACATAGCTTAGAAATAGGCTTTGAGGGGTTTGGTATGCTAAAATAAACTTTTGGATCATTCAGGGACTAAAAGTGTCAAAAAGTGCATAAGTTTGCACTTTCGCGCATAACTTACGTTCTAAATACATCCGGACATCCAAAAATTTATGTAAGCATCCTTATATTATGCCTTAATGTTTGGCATGAGAAAAATCCATTCGTCGCGTCATTTGGATCGTCTTTCGCGCTTATGCGCATTCCGTCGTAATTAAGCGAACATCGCGATCGTACGGCCAAACGAACCAACATCCGGAACATTTTTGGGCATGTTTCATGTCCACAATGTTTAGGCATCATTTTAGGGCCTTAAAGATGGCTGTACAGATCTTAAAAGGGCTGGAAATAGCTTAAAAACGCAACAGGGGCCAAATATGTAAATTCTGCAAGTGGTGCAGATCAGACGGGGCCAGGCGACCCGCGTAAGATCTGCACACACTTTCACGCGGGCCGCGTGAGGATGTCTGACAGAAAGATTTTGCATTTAATGCAAAATCTGGCCTTTCGTTCGATCAAGGGGCGATGCCTTTTCACCCAATGAAGGGCCAAGAGCCAAGTTCAGTGAATTTAACCATTGGACACATGTACGCACGAGATCAAGGCACGATATTCGATAAAACGATCCTAACGGTTCCACTTTTCCTATAAATACCCCCCCCCCTTTTGTGTAAAAATCACAACAATCTGATCTTGAAGCTCTAAGTTGAAACCATTGTTTCATACCTGAGCTATTTGATCTAGATTAGCACTCGGGGACCCTCCGTAAGTCTTCTTTCGCTCTTTTATTCGCTTTTCGAGTCCGAAAGTCAACGTTTTGTTGACTTTCTGCATTGACCAGCTTATGGTCGATGCGAAGTTCATGGAACTTCATAACGTGAGCGTGATCACGATGGTTATGGTCCGTAGTGACCATACCTACTGATTACCCCGTTATCTAGGCTCAGTGACGAGTCGTAGTTTCGGCCAAAATGCGCATTCTTGCGTATTTTGTAACCAAACTACTCGTGAGCATCAAAGCCGTTTGTTTTGATGCCAAACCTGTTTTCTAAAACTTAGTTAAGCATGTTCTAACATGCTTAGCTCGTCACGTTTAGTATAGTGCTTATATAGGGTCGTAAGGTAAGCGATCTAAACCATCGCTTATACTTTCGAACCCGACCCATTTGGTCGATCTTTAGGATCCGACCAAACATATTAGGTGACCATAGCTATAACCTTCCGAGGTTATACCTTGTGGTCGCAATGTTAGGCGTTCCATACGCGTTCTACGCGAATGACGCGTTAGGGTGGCATAAGCTACCTCAACGGGTCGTGATGGACCGTAAGCACTTAGGTTAAGTTTCATTTTAGTATGTAGGCTTTGTTAAACCATATTACACGAGTCTCCATACTCGTTTGGTTTTCGAACCCGCGTACTGTCCGATCCTTCCGATTTGGTCTGGTATATTAACATAAGCTACCTATTAGGTGCCGTTGATATTCCGTGATCTTTAGCATTATCTGGTTATTATACAAGGAACTCAAAGCAATCTCAGGTGAGTACATTGAACCCCTCTTTTACTGTTTTCCAAACTGTTTTGGGGTGAAACACATGTGCCTATCTGTTACATTCATGCTTTCCATGTTTTCACATCATATGCCTGCTATGTTGTTAGTACATTATAGTACACGATTTCATTACATTTTATGCTATGTATGCCCATTGTGTGCATACTTAGTGCATTGATTTACATGAACATTCCTGTTGCATATGTTTACTCAGCATATGGACACATTGATTTACACGAACATTTCTGCTGCATATGTTTACTCAGCATATGGGCACATTGATTTGCATGAACATTTCTGCTTCGTATGTTTACTTAGCATACTTAGTACAATTATTTACATCACATGCCTTTATTTTGTTATGACATTTGGTTTGTTTAACATGGGACAATACATTCATTAACATTGATCACGCCGTTCGTTAGTAGGTAGTGGTACCATAGGAATTGACAACTCCCATTCCTGAAGTCCTGGGTTTGATAGGACTGGAAGGAATGACCGAATTCGATATACATAACTTAGATAAACCTTTAATTTGTTTAAGGGTTTATCGCCGTAGTCTCAAGGCTTGGATGTATGCATAGTTTACAATACCACATAAATGTTAATATCAACAGAGCATGCATTTTTCCACAGAACATAACGTTGATTTAAACCACGTGTTACTTCAACGACCTGTTTTGTGCAGTTTACATATGGTTTAAGTTGATACATTTCGCTTACCATACATAATTCATTTTGGGATACACATTACATGATTTACATTGAACATAAACACGTTGACATTGACATACACAGTGGTGGTTTACATTTGAACATAAACATTTGACATGGTTTACACAAAAACACTTGACATTTGGTTTACACATGAACAATTTACATGGTGGATTGGTTTGGGTAAATGATTTAAGTAACGTGGCGTATGTAATATGATACAAACATGGTGGATACGCCGCTGGTACTTCCTTTATATAAATGTTTGTATAATGTTACATATCGTGGCGTTATCGAAGTCATTTCAGTTTAGACACATTACAGTTTACATAAATAACATATTCATCACAAGACATTATTTTCACAAACAACTTATCTTATTCAACTCATTTTACTTGGTTATTCGTTTAACCTTGCACTTATCTAAACATATCGTTTGATGTTATCGTTTTTCAAATGGCTTACAAAGCAAAACAAATTACAAGGTTCATGACTGACTGTTATTAAACATTTCTTTAAGCTCAAGTCATGAATCCAATTTTCACAAAAACTATGTATCTCACAGGCATTTTTATGCTGACGTACCTACTTTCACATGTGTTTTCAGGAGCTATTCCATAGGACGATGATCATGATTCTAGGGCGGACCTGTGCCTTAGAGCCTAAAAATGAAGTTTGAACTAGCTTAATTATGTTTTGATTTCCATACTCTCTTTCCAAGACAATGTAACACCTTTGTTTATAAATAAAATACAACTTGTATGCCATGGTTATGAAACAATTTAATTCTGTTCACAACACTCCCCGGCGTTTCCGCCGCGGTTGCATGTTATACGCGGCCGGGGTGTGACAAGGGATGAGCTACTTACTAGCTTAGACCTTTGCGTTTCAATATCAACGATTAGAAGAGGTACGGAGTGAGCCACAAACCATATTTCTGATTATGCTCATTCCATTTGACTACTAATCACAAATGACATTCAATCTTTCTGCGATAAGAAGATAAATGATTTCATTACCATAGATCCAGATAGCATAAGGGAGGGGGAATTCTTTCTTTTTTTATTTTCTATAATCTATAATAAGGTAAAGTGCTCCACTGGTACACCTTTCTGGTCTTCCTTCTGAGCCAGGATCAATACCAAAAAAAGAAAAATGAAAAGCGCTAAACCAGATCGATCTTTCGGCATAGGAAATCGGACTGTCTTTCTAACTTATACTAAGTTAAGGGAAAACAAAGAGCTTTCTCCGTGATTCATTGCTTACTTTGCGTTCTCAGTTTAGCATTCTACCAAAAAATCTTCTTTCTCAGGGACAATCTAGTCCTCTTTGAATTGATCTCGTACTCTAGTAGAGAAATGGAAGCCTTTTTCTAGAAAAGATGAAGACAGGGAACCGGAATTAAATCATTCTTTCTTTGTCGACTATGGACTTTGACGACTCTAGCTTCATCTTAGGGAAAGTCAAAAGAAAAGCATCATTCACATCTTACAGTAATTTCTTAGGGACTCTAGATCTTAGACTGGGATCACTCGAGATCGATGGCTATGCACTCGCGCGAATGCAAACATTGGCTTGTTAGATTTTCCTTTGAGCGAGTCGTTGACTACTATTTACAATAGAAATGAAAGTAAGAAAACATGCATTGAGAAGGGTAGTTTGGGCAACGATCTGGTTTTTTGCTATTGGCACAAGCAGGTCCCTACTATCTGTAACGCCTCGCGTTTTTGAACTTTCTATTTATAGCATAGTGGGTTGTACTTTCCTTTTCAGTCAGTTGTACTCTCGTTCTATCCCAGTTTGTATTTCGAGACTTGAATCGTAATGAAAAATGCATCATTTTGATCATATACTTGTTTGATACTATGTTATGTTATTACACGTTAAATCACGTCAAACTATGTCAAACACGTAAAAATAATCGAAAGATGTTCTAATCTCAACTCCTAAATCGAGCATTATCAAGAGATTACCCTAAACTAGACAAAAATCGGGAATTCGTATGTTAATTCGGTAGTTTACCAGAAAGTTGCGTTAAATCGAATAATTTCAATATTTATTAATATTAAACAATTAATTAGATTAAATAAATAAATTATTTTTATTTATTTTCTAACTAAATTTTATTAGTTTTTAGTTAGTTTAGACTAACTAAGTTAGTTAAAACCTTTATAACATTGAAATTAACCAAGCTAAGTCTAACTTGGTTAGTTTATTAAAGGAACCAATTAACTGAGTTTGAAAACTCAGTTAGTTCAGTTAAGTCAAAAAAATAACAAAAAGGGGGTCCTTCTGTATCGGACCGGCCCTTGCCAAGGATCGAACTCGCGCCTCTACAACCAAACACACTCGCACTAACCACTCGGCCGGGCATGCCACATCCAACCTAATCAGAAAACACATTCCTTTTATGGGCGAAATAACCGATCACCATTTTAAACCTTGACCGCCCAAAACACTGTAACCGCCGGAATCATCTCCCTCGCATCTCGCCTCGGAGTTTTCTCCGGTAATTGATTTCGGTTACCAGGATTTCAGTCCAATTACCATAAATCCCAACCCACACGCGTCCCTATATAAACCGACACCCCCCTATGCCTCGAAACCTCACAAAAACCGCAAACACCATATCTCTCACACATCCCCGCAGCTTCTAAACAACCTATTTTCCCCTTATTACACACCGGAGAAGTGCCCAGGAGAGATTGCCGGAGCTGAACCCACCAGAATTGCAAGTTCAGAAAACGTGCATCTCGAAGAACGCTCGTGCGTCGCCGGAAGAGATCTTACACCTCGAAGAACGCTCGTGCATTACCGGGAACGACCGTGCACCTCGCTGAACGATCGTGCACATCCCCGAACGACCGTGCATCACCGGTAACCTCCCTGTTTCCGGCCACTGCTTTTATTTTCCTGTTTTTATTTTCTGTTTTATTTCTTTTAGTTTTTACTTTCTGTTTTTATATATTCTGTTTATTAATTAATATAAAATCAGAAATATCAATATTAGACTTTGATAATCAGATTTAATATTTAATCTTAAAATTTTGGATTTATATCTAATTAATTTTCAGAAATTTTAAATATAATACATGTCATATTATTTAAATAAAGTTTCATTATTATCAATTAAAATCAGTATTTTTCTAATTAATGTTATAAACATAGATTTTATTAGTATATATATGTATATTAGTCATTAATAATATATATACTAAATCAAACCTTATATACTTCGGAAATATCATATTGTTATTATCGTTGACATAATTATTCGACACCAATAATTAATTAGAAATCTAGAATAACTTTATTTCAACATTAACCTTATCGACTAGTATTAACGAATTCCCAAACACAATAGGGTAATCTTCTTGCGCTCGTTGCAATCTCTTGGACAACCCTTCCTCTTATTCTCTTACCAAGAAACGCAACGCACTCTAAGGTGAGTATACATGACCCATTTTCTATTTTCCACTTTTGGGTGCAATATGTATTCTATATCAAACATCACAATCACATCAAACATTTTATGCACACTCAATCCTTACTCTATGTGATACATTTTAATCATGTTAGACATGTTATGCTATTGTAAACAGTCATGACTATGTGTTCATTAACTTTGTACAAGCCTCCCCTAACAATGGTAGCGCTATAGGTTGAGAAACGCCCCTCTCGTTATATTAACGAGTATTGTTAGGTTAAACTATATTAAAACCACCCTGTAGACTTTGGGTTGGACACTTTAATTGCGTTAAAACTTTGGTTTGGACACGTAGAGTAACATCGTTTCGAGTATATACTGTCAATATGGTATTGTATTCACATTTGGATATGAGCAACATTTTAAACACGTACTATGCTATGTATAAAAACTTGTATACTCGCCAACATGCTTTTGTTGACTTTATTTTAATACATATTGCAGGTTGAAGGACCAAGAAAACAAGAATCAAGCTAGGGTGGACATTAGAAACCCATTTTAGCAATAAACTATTGTTTGAATTTATGTTTGAATATTCGAAACTTTGTATTGTCCTTTAGAATTTAATAAAATGATTTAATTCATATTGTCACATTTAGTGTTATGTTGTTTTGAGCAATTTGTTCGTCTCATCCCGATGTTTCCGCCATCGGTTGGGGTGTGACAGATTGGTATCAGAGCCATAACTATAGGGAATTAGGTAGGATTGCCTTACTTTTGCCTAGCCTATAGTAGGAGTACTCTGATACCAGATTGGTATCAGAGCCATAACTATAGGGAATTAGGAATGCCTTGCCTAGTCTATAGTTTAGGAGCTTTTTCACTATGTGTTGCTTAAAACAACTTCTCTTCTATCTTCTTTGCTTCCCTCTATTTTCTTTTGGACTCTTAATATACATGCCTTTCCTAAGGCTAACACAATACACACTTGGAGGCTTTGAAGACACTCTTACAACACAATCGAAATCATTCATCAAGATAGGGGTGATTCCCACACTTGGTGATGATTTTCACTCAGCTATACTTTGATTTTTGCACGAAATCTACCCTCAAGTTAGGAGTGATATCCAAACCTTGATGGGAGTTTTCCATTTCATATTCTAGTGGACCCTTATCTTAGGATAAGTACCAACCACATTAGGGTACGATGTTATCAAGTTAGAGGTGAAACTCGCATCTTGTTTAACTAGTCCCACTCCTCGATTTTCGCTCTCGCCAAAGTTTCGATTTCCCAATCGATTAAGGACGTGTAGTAACTGGAAGGACAAACATCGTTAGTCGCTCCTCGACGAGAGTGTTTGTCTATTAGGCCAAAGCACGTTCCCTTAATTCGAGAAGGTCTTTGATTCACTTTGGAATTGTCGTATGTTACGTTCCGTGACAATCCATGTTTTATGTTAAATCTCTTTTATGTTATCTCAATTATTATGTGTTTTACGTTTGAACGTTTCATTCATTTCTAGCTAGGAGACACCTTTCGCACTATTGTCGCAATCTAAAACAATTAATGATACTCCTTCGTGAACAAATTAAATTTATTATGCTTTCATCATACATGTTACACTATGTGAAAACTCATGTCACTTTATTCATGTTATATACTATGTGAAATTCTATGTGAAACAAGGTGCTATGTGATGCATTCATGAAAACAACTTTTGTAAACAAAACATCATGATCAAAGTCTCATCTATTCTTTCTTTTGAATCTTTAGATGTCATCTCTTCAAAAGTTTTCCTCATCTTGATTTCGAGGACGAAATCTCCTAAAGTAGGGGAGACTGTAACGCCTCGCGTTTTTGAACTTTCTATTTATAGCATAGTGGGTTGTACTTTCCTTTTCAGTCAGTTGTACTCTCGTTCTATCCCAGTTTGTATTTCGAGACTTGAATCGTAATGAAAAATGCATCATTTTGATCATATACTTGTTTGATACTATGTTATGTTATTACACGTTAAATCACGTCAAACTATGTCGAACACGTAAAAATAATCGAAAGATGTTCTAATCTCAACTCCTAAATCGAGCATTATCAAGAGATTACCCTAAACTAGACAAAAATCGGGAATTCGTATGTTAATTCGGTAGTTTACCAGAAAGTTGCGTAAATCGAATAATTTCAATATTTATTAATATTAAACAATTAATTAGATTAAATAAATAAATTATTTTTATTTATTTTCTAACTAAATTTTATTAGTTTTTAGTTAGTTTAGACTAACTAAGTTAGTTAAAACCTTTATAACATTGAAATTAACCAAGTTAAGTCTAACTTGGTTAGTTTATTAAAGGAACCAATTAACTGAGTTTGAAAACTCAGTTAGTTCAGTTAAGTCAAAAAAATAACAAAAAGGGGGTCCTTCTGTATCGGACCGGCCCTTGCCAAGGATCGAACTCGCGCCTCTACAACCAAACACACTCGCACTAACCACTCGGCCGGGCATGCCACATCCAACCTAATCAGGAAACACTTTCCTTTTATGCGCGAAATAACCGATCACCATTTTAAACCTTGACCGCCCAAAACACTGTAACCGCCGGAATCATCTCCCTCGCATCTCGCCTCGGAGTTTTCTTCGGTAATTGATTTCGGTTACCGGGATTTCAGTCCAATTACCATAAATCCCAACCCACACTCGTCCCTATATAAACCGACACCCCCCTATGCTCGAAACCTCACAAAAACCGCAAACACCATATCTCTCACACATCCCCGCAGCTTCTAAACAACCTGTTTTCCCCTTATTACACACCGGAGAAGTGCCCAGGAGAGATTGCCGGAGCTGAACCCACCAGAATTGCAAGTTCAGAAAACGTGCATCTCGAAGAACGCTCGTGCGTCGCCGGAAGAGATCTTACACCTCGAAGAACGCTCGTGCATTACCGGGAACGACCGTGCACCTCGCTGAACGATCGTGCACATCCCCGAACGACCGTGCATCACCGGTAACCTCCCTGTTTCCGGCCACTGCTTTTATTTTCCTGTTTTTATTTTCTGATTTATTTCTTTTAGTTTTTACTTTCTGTTTTTATATATTCTGTTTATTAATTAATATAAAATCAGAAATATTAATATTAGACTTTGATAATCAGATTTAATATTTAATCTTAAAATTTTGGATTTATACCTAATTAATTTTCAGAAATTTTAAATATAATACATGTCATATTATTTAAATAAAGTTTCATTATTATCAATTAAAATCAGTATTTTTCTAATTAATGTTATAAACATAGATTTTATTAGTATATATATGTATATTAGTCATTAATAATATATATACTTCAACACCAATAATTAATACTTTATTTCAACATTAACCTTATCGACTAGTATTAACGAATTCCCAAACACAATAGGGTAAACACTCATGACTATGTGTTCATTAACTTCGTACAAGCCTCCCCTAACAATGGTAGCGCTATAGGTTGAGAAACGCCCCTCTCGTTATATTAACGAGTATTGTTAGGTTAAACTATGTTAAAACCACCCTGTAGACTTTGGGTTGGACACTTTAATTGCGTTAAACTTTGGTTTGGACACGTATAGTAACATCGTTTCGAGTATATACTGTCAATATGGTATTGTATTCACATTTGGATATGAGCAACATTTTAAACACGTACTATGCTATGTATAAAAACTTGTATACTCGCCAATATGCTTTTGTTGACTTTATTTTAATACATATTGCAGGTTGAAGGACCAAGAAAACAAGAATCAAGCTAGGGTGGACATTAGAAACCCATTTTAGCAATAAACTATTGTTTGAATTTATGTTTGAATATTCGAAACTTTGTATTGTCCTTTAGAATTTAATAAAATGATTTAATTCATATTGTCACATTTAGTGTTATGTTGTTTTGAGCAATTTGTTCGTCTCATCCCGATGTTTCCGCCATCGGTTGGGGTGTGACACTATCTAAGAACACTAGCAATGAGATCTCATCTCTCTGACTTAGGTTCCGAAGATTGTCGCAAAGAAGTGAGGGAGAGAGCAGAAAAGTGGTTTTTACGTCAACAGTTCTTCCTCGTTCCGACAAAGAGTGTGTTTCCTTATTATTTTTTTAGCTTTGAGCTTGGTTCAGATTGGACACGTCCTCACTCGTTCTTTTTTCAAGATCTTTGAGCCTCTTAAGGATGTCGTAGGGATTCTTCTAACAGGTCTGTCCCTGTGCTAATAGACCCACTCCAATCCCGGGAACCTTACTTAAGTTACTAAAATCTTGGAAATCGACTAGCCTTACTTCTTTTGGGGCTCCATCCCTCTTGACTATATAGGTAGGGGCTTAGCTGCTCCTAGTCAGATAAAAGTTCTATGTTGGGGCTCTCGGCAACCCTGAACTACTAAAAACCTGGCCCTTTGATGTGCTTGCCCAGCCTCTTCCACTAGAAAGAGCTTCTTCTCTTAAGGCTTCTTGCTAGTAGTGAGAAAAACCTTGCTTATCTATCTTTAGAAAGAGGATAGATAAAAAGATAACTAGATCAATGTCTTCCGTCTTCGTCTGCTATAACCTTCAAGGAAGATGCAAAAGGCAGAACAGATGATAAGACGATGCATCTTTTCGTCTTCTCGTCAGGATCTATATAGGGGATCAAATGCATTATAACTCCTTCTATCTGGCGCTCTCAAGCTGAGGTAACTCGAAGCTTTGAATGGCTCCTGCCTAGCTTCCTTCCAGTGATTAGAGTCTTCTGTTTGCAGTTTTGAATCTTGCTATGAGTGCCTTTACCCTTCTCTAAGAAGCCATAGGACTGTGCTATAAGGGAGGAACGCTTTCTTCTAATGCTTCCTCCTTACTCTTCTAGTATTGGTTTCATGCCGTATTTCACTCAACCAGCCTCAAGTTTTTATTTATATTCCTTCGTACAGTTATATCCTCTTTGATATGTCCTTCAGGTATAGGGGAGTAAGTAAGGTTTTCATTCCTTCCTTTCAATGCTTCCTCCATGCCTCTAGTACTGTAATATGAGGGAAAGCTCTAAGAGGAAGAATTCTAAATCCTATTACATCTATAAGATAGAGAGGTAAAGTACTTCCAAGGAGAGTGAAGCAACGAAGGCTGGAAGTAAGAACTCTAAACTTTCTCTTTAGGTATCCCCCCTCCGTACCCTGTGTGAAGGAGCTGTAGAATCAGTCCTAGCTATCTGATAATAGCAGCTTGGATCACAGAGAGTAGCCAACCCAGTCCAGTAGCACAGTCCTACAAGCCAACGGTTGCAAACTTTCTTTCAAATAAGATCTGTCCCAGCTGGCATTATTCTTTAAACCACCTTCTCTTTGTGTAGAAAAAATCCCCTTTATTTGAGGGTAATACAGAATTAGCTCTATCTTATCCAATGGGAAACTTTAGAGGTCATCCTTTAGCTGTCCAGGCAGTGCAGTACTTCCTCTCGAGATATTGGTGTATAGATCCTTCCCAGCCGGACAAGGCGCCTGTGTTACTAATTGGCTTGATAGTTCAAGTAGTAAAGGAGGTCTGTGGTAGTCAAGTATGTCTGTGGCTAGAGGAGAAAAGCAGTGAATCTTAGTACCTTGTAAGCGTGAAGTCAGGCTTTTCTAACTCCTAGCCCTTATGGTTGCTCATATATGGGACCTTCTTACATTGAAGGAATCGTTGTGGGTCAAATGGATGCACTCTTACCGCATTAGGGGCCGCAGTTTTTGGGATATTCCGATGCAAAGTAACATAACTTGGACTTGGAGGAAGTTATTAAGTCTTCGGCCTATGGTTCAGCAACATGTTTGGACGAAGATTGGTGATGGTACGTCAGCTTCGATGTGGTTTGATAAATGGGATGTCATTTGTCCTTTGAGTTCGTTCATCACTCCGAGAGCTATAGCGAATGCGGGTTTCACACTCAAGACTAAGGTAGCGGATGTTTATCGGCAAGGGGAATGGGAATGGCCTGATCAATGGCTTACCCGATACCCGATTCTGCTTAACATGCAGCATATTGATCTGCGGAATATGAATGATAAGGTGGTCTGGAGATCTTCAGCTGGTAAGGAATTGGATTATTTCGCTCAGAATGAAGTTCAATGGTCGTCTATGGTCTGGTTTCCTCAAGCTATTCCACGACATTCGTTTTTCTTGTGGCTTTTGGTTAACAAGAAATTGAAGACACAGGATGTAATGGCTAGGTGGTGTGCGTCGGGCAACATAAATTTCAACTTGATGTGCTGTTCTTTGTGTTCGTTGGGGCCGGATTCTCATGAACATATTTTCTTTGAATGCACGTATGGATCTCAGGTTTGGAATGGAGTAAAAGATATAGCAGGATTATCTTCAATCGCTAACTCTTGGGATATGATCTTTAGTCATCTGGTTCAAGTGGCTAATTCTAAGATCGCCATGATCAGTAAGTTGGTTGTCAGTGTGGCAGGGTATTTTGTTTGGCAGGAAAGGAATTTCCGGTTATTTACGTCCAAAAAACGAAGTGCTGATCGGTTAGTTGATATTATTTTAGCTACAGTTTGGATGAAGCTTCACACGATGCGGTTTAAAAGAACCAGTCAAGTGGAGAGGATCCTACAAGATTGGAGTTTACCTCGAGGTTTAATTGTGGAAGATGATGATTGTGGCTAGAAGTTGTCTTGTTTTGTTTAGTTTTGTTTTTGACAGACGAATGTGTCTAGTCGTGTTTGCTTGTTACTTGTTTTGTAGTGCTACTCTAGAATGGCATGTCATTTTAGAGAACTGGGGTTTATTCTTTTCCCCACTTGTTTTATTCGTTTGATTTAATAATATTCACCGGGGTAACCCTTTACCCAAAAAAAATAGTAGAAGGATAGAGACTAAAGAAAGTTAGTTTACCCGAAGCAAAGTCAAGAGAGAAAGGTGGTAGCTCTCCATGCAAGCTATTCTAGCAAGTCTTCTGTGGAGGAGGAGTAGCACTAGGCATGTAACTTATTTCACTAGTTGAGATACACAGATTACTCAAGGTTGTACGAGCTATAATAGTAGTTAAAGGACCTTTGAATACACATTGGACCTTGGAAATCACAATCTTAATGGGCCTATACCAGAAAATCTTACTGACTTGGCTCAACTACAATGCCTAGTTCTTCTCATAATAATCTATCCGGGTCGATTCCTTCCAAGTCATCTTTGTCTTTTTCTCAGGTTAATATACCTGATCTGAGCTATGCTCAACATCGTGGAGTTTTTGATCTGTCTTACAATAGGCTTTTTGGGACCATACCTGGGGAACTGTGTGGTCGTGGTAGATCTTTTGATAAGCAATAACATGCTTTCTGGATCAATTCCAAGATCACTCTCTCGCCTGGCAAATCTTACAACGTTGGATTTATCTGGGAATTTGCTTACTGGTCTCATTCCTCCGGAGTTTGGCGATTCGCTTAAGCTTCAAGGCTTGTATCTGGGAAAGAATCAGCTTTCTGGCATCATCCCTGAAAGGTTGGGGCATTTGAGCAGTTTGGTAAAGCTGAGCTTTACTAGTAATAAGAATTTATCTGGTCCAGTACCAACAAGTTTTGGGAACTTGAAAGGGCTGACTCATTTAGATTTGAGTTCTAATGAGCTCAGTGGTAAGCTTCCTTTATAGCCTTCATAGATAGAGTAGAGAGAAATGGGAGTAAGCCTTTGGTATTCTGTTCTTATTGCTTAGTTCCTGTTTATCTCTATCTATCAAAATTGACCCTCTTTTAAACGGAAAAAGATCAGTCCATATAACTAGATCGGAAAATTCACATACATGAAGGGGTGAGGCTTGAGTCTACTTTCTATTACAAAATTAGAGTAGAAAGAAGACTCACTTCTCAATTCGAAGGCGACACGCCTTGCTGCCTTTACGAGGATTTCCCTTCTTTGCATCTTTTGTTTGAAATAGGACCGGGCAGGGTAGAATCCGGTTGGAAAGAAAGAAAGAAACCACCGGAGTGGGGGATTGTCCTGTCCTCCTCACTGACCCCAAAGAAGGTGGCTCTGCCACTAAGCAGGCCGACATAGAGGGCACCAAATGCCTAAACAAGAAAAGAACCAACTATATGCTTAACACAAACTTTCTGGTCCTCCCTCTATGTGACAACTCGAGTTTCTGACTTTCACTTTCGCATTAAATGCGCGTTGACTTTGACTGTTTAGTTGTTTGGATTGTGGACTTGAAATTGTACGCGTTGTGTTTTAATGAAACATATTGTCGTTTTGCCTATATGTGATTACTTGCTGTGGTAGAAAATAATATTAGAATTATTATTAAAACACTTAGTCCAGGTCACGAAACATGACATACAGATCGAAGGATCACGAAAGATAACCTTAAGTTCGAAGGATCTCGAAACATACCCTTCGAGCAAAGATAGGATCCTTCGACATCTTTCGGCCCGAAGGATCACGAAACATATCCTTCGACATCTTTCGGCCCAGTCTTTCTGATGGGCTTGGCCCATTCCTGTGATACGATTTAAATACGTGAATGCATGTAAGTCGACAGTGAGTTTCAAAAACCCTAGTTCTATTGTGTGTGTGTGACGGCATAGCAGACCCATTCTCTGTTGAAAGGATTTCATTCCGTAATCCAGGTTTTCGGTTAGTGTCTATATTGATTTGTGATTATGTGTTTTTGATTTATCGAGTATGAATGTGTGAATCGAACATGAGCCTATTAGATGTAGCCGGCCGAACATGTTTGATTGATCAGTCGGACATATAATCAGATTTGCTTAATCGGCCGGATTGTTTGTATGATGTTAACCTGTTTAATCGATTATGTATGTAATGCATCCGAACGGTTCAGTTAGTATGATTGGTTGTCTATACTTGAGGTTTGATGTTGTTTTAATAGAATCGCATGATAGTGAGTTAGGGCCGGTTCGATTATGTTATTGTTGTTCATGTGGTTAAGTTAGGGTTCATGAGGTTTAATATGAAAACTCCTTGTTTGATCGGTTCTGAGGTAACCGAATACTTGAATTTGTGTTAATTGATAATCACGGATAAACTTGGAAACTTTGAGAAAACGTAACTGATATTTATCGAAAGATGGTAGTTATTCGAAACATAGTTGTTGTGACCGAAAGATACTTGTCCTACGAACCATAGTAGTGTTGACCGAAGGATAGCATTGACCGAAGGATAGCATTGACCGAAGGATAGCATTGACCGAAGGATAGCATTGACCGAAACATAATTAGGTTGACCGAAAGATGACAGTTGGTCGAAAGATGACATTAGGTTCGAAACATAACATTTGGTCCGAAAGATAACTGTGATAACTGTGGACCGAAAGATAAGGGTGGATCGAAAGATATATGGTTATAAACATACTTTGAATGATGGAATGTATGCTTGATTTATTTGGCGTGCCATGCTTGGTGATGAATGTTAACATTTGTATTCGTGTACACTAGCTGATGATTAAATGTGAAATGATACGTGTTGTGCCGGTATGCAAACTGACTGTTATGTGATACCTGATTTATGCATGATATTGGCTATCAAGCACTATGTGACATTAGATTGCATGCGTATCATTGCGAACATGAACTGATTTGTTATACGTGCATACAATAGGACGTGATTAATTACTTGTGAGTGCATAACCTAGCATACCGAGCAAACCAAGGTGAGTTCACACTCTTACCAAGGCATGGGATTCCCGGGGTGTTGGGAATGGGATTGAAAGGATAAGGTTGAATAGATACACTACTGACACTATGACTAGACTACCATATTACTATCCTCGGATGTGAAGGATACTTATACTGATCACTATCCTCGGTTGTGAAGGATACCTATACTGATCACTATCCTCGGTTGTGAAGGAGACTTATACTGATCACTATCCTCGGATGTGCAGGATACCTATACTGATCACTATCCTCGGTTGTGAAGGATACTTATAGATACGATTAGTCTAGTGGTTATACAACATGGGAAGCCCCCACCAATAGAACGTACTAACGGCCCAGTAGAGCCACCTGTTACAAACGAACTTACTATTACGCATTTACTTTCTGTGAACTCGCTCAACTAGTTTGTTGATCATTCTGTTACATGCCTTGCAGATCGTTAGGTACTTGGAGCTTGCACTGGAGAAGCGGGTCGTTGTGGGCAAGGATCGTGGTTCCTACGTTGAAACTATTATGACATTTAAAACTATTAACTATTGTTGGTTTATTTACTATGCTTCCGCTACACTTTAAAACTATGGTTATGTTTTGAACACCTATCGTATTGAATGGATGGTTTACATTTATTTTACTTAATATTAATTACATGTTCAATATGATTGGTGGCTGGATCCTGGTCAGTCACGCTCCCAAGCGGTGATACTCCGCGTGTGGATTTTGGGGGTGTGACAGATTGGTATCAGAGCCATTGGTTATAGAGAACTTGGTTTTAATATGGAAAAACGTTTTTATTAAAACCAGACTATAACCAGAACAGTGCTCTCAACGATCCACAACGACGCTTCACTCCACGTGCAAGACTCAACTTCCTAGGTAATAAGGTTTATGTTTATTGCCTACATGCTAGAATTTGCATAGAACTTTGCTCGTAGTATGCTTACATTACCTTGCTCACAACTTGTCATTGCATGAGAATACTTATGTGCTTACACTCTTCTGTCATCGCACTATTCGCGAACCTTTCTCACTTATGTTGCCTTTGATGTGAAGATCAATGGCCGCACGAATTAACATGACTCAAGCCCAGCTAGAGGCTCTCGTTGCTGCGGCAGTTGCAGCCGCCCAAGCAGGTAGTATGCCCTGCAGTATAGACACTAGGATCTTTAGATCCTACATTAATTCTCGTACTTAACTTTGCCCTATTCGTACACAATAGGTCAACCCGCTCAGCAACAACCTGGGTGCACCTTCAAGAATTTCATGGATTGTCGTCCTAGCTCGTTCAGTGGCACGGAGGGAGCAGTTGGACTCCTCCACTGGTTTGAAAAGCTCGAGTCGGTTTTCGAAATGTGTGAATGCCCTGAGGCTCGCAGGGTGAAGTTCGCCACTGGCACACTTGAAGGGATTGCGCTCACTTGGTGGAACGCACAAGTGCAGATCTTAGGGTTGGCAGCTGCTAACGCCACACCCTGGAATGATTTCAAAGAACTGATCAAGAGGGAATACTGCACTAGAGAAGACATTCACAAGTTGGAGGACGAGTTGTATAACTTGAAAATGGTTGGTTCGGAAATCGAAGCTTACACCAAGAGATCAAATGAGTTGGCTGTGTTATGTCCAACTATGGTGGACCCTCCATATAAGCGTATTGAGTTGTATCTCAAAGGTTTGGCACCAGAAATACAGAGTCACGTTACCTCGGCTAACCTCAACAACATCCAGGAAATCCAGCGTCTCGCTCATCGCATCACCGATCAGGCAGTGGATCAGAATAAACTGCCTAAGCGTATCAGTGCTACTGCTACCGCTACTGCTTCTACTACACTTGCTACTCCCAGTGAAAGTAAGAGAAAATGGGATGGGGATTCTAGCAAGGGATCAGCTTCAGTGCAGTCGCAAGCTCAACAGCGAAAGACAGACAGTTACCAGAGTCCCAGTCAGCACTCCTCAGGCAGCCACAGACAGGGAGGGTATCGAGGAAACCTTCCAAAGTGTAACACCTGCAACAAACATCACAGTGGCCAGTGTAATAAGGTTCGTTGTCAAAGATGCCTCAAGATGGGTCATGAGGCCAAAGATTGTAGAAGCGCTCGACCTGCAAACCAGAATCAGCAGCAACCTCAAGCACAGCAGAATCAGCAGCAGGGTAACAAAGGGTGTTTTCATTGCGGTGCAGAGGGTCACTTCAAAAGGCATTGCCCTCAGTTGAACAGGAACCAGAACAACAACAACAATCAGGGCAACGGGAACAATAACAACAATAACGGGGGAAACAACAACAACAACAATGGCGACGAAGCTCGGGGTCGTGCTTTTGTGCTAGGTCGGGGTGACGCAGTGAATGATCCCAATGTGGTTATGGGTAAGTTTCTTCTCGACGATATTTATGTTACTGTCTTATTTGATTCGGGTGCTGATACAAGCTATATGTCATTGAAAATGAGTAAATTATTAAAACGTACACCAACACTCCTAGACACCAAACACGTCGTAGAACTAGCCAATGGTAAAAGTGTAGAAGCCGCACAGGTAGTCAAGGGTTGTAGTATTGTTCTAGCGGGTCAGACTTTCTCGATTGATCTCATACCCATAGTTTTGGGTAGTTTCGACGTCGTCATCGGTATGGATTGGTTATCCCAACATCATGCGGAGATCTTATGCAAAGAAAAAGTTATTCGTATTCCTCGCTCCAGTCAAGAACCTCTCGAAGTACAAGGTGACAAGAGTGGTGCTGTGGTTGGCATCATCTCTTTCTTAAAGGCGCAGAAATGTTTACGAAAGGGACATACTGCCATTCTGGCACTTGTCACTGACGCATCAGCAAAGGAAAAGAAGCTGGAGGATATACCAGTTGTGCGTGATTTTCCTCAAGTGTTTCCTGAAGATTTACCTGGTTTACCTCCTCATCGTCAAGTCGAGTTTCAGATTGAGTTAGCTCCTGGAGCAGCACCAATAGCCCGCGCACCGTATCGTTTAGCTCCAACCGAACTGGAAGAACTGTCGAAGCAGCTACAAGAGCTCTTGGAAAAGGGCTTTATTCGTCCAAGCTCTTCGCCTTGGGGAGCTCCAGTGTTATTTGTGAAGAAGAAAGACGGTACGTTCAGGATGTGCATCGACTACCGCGAACTCAATAAGGTGACGGTGAAGAACCGTTATCCTCTTCCGCGCATAGATGACCTATTCGACCAGTTGCAAGGGTCGTGTTACTATTCCAAGATTGATTTAAGGTCAGGGTATCATCAGCTGAGAGTCCGGGATGAGGACGTCTCCAAAACCGCTTTCAGAACTCGCTACGGTCATTACGAGTTTCTTGTCATGCCATTCGGGCTTACGAACGCGCCTGCAGTCTTCATGGATCTTATGAACAGGGTGTGCAAACCCTATCTCGACAAGTTCGTCATTGTTTTCATCGACGACATTCTGATTTACTCCAAGAGTCAGGAGGAACACGAGCAGCACTTACGTCTTATCTTGGAACTTCTTCGAAAGGAGCAACTGTACGCAAAGTTTTCAAAATGCGACTTCTGGCTTCGTGAAGTCCACTTCTTAGGCCATGTGGTGAACAAGGATGGGATTCATGTCGATCCATCCAAGGTTGATTCGATCAGAAACTGGCCAGCACCACGTACACCGACAGAAATACGCCAATTCTTGGGTTTGGCGGGTTACTACAGGCGATTTATTAAAGACTTCTCAAAGATCGCGCAACCACTTACTATGCTAACACAGAAAGGTGTCGTTTACAGATGGGGTAATACGCAAGAGACCGCTTTTCAGTACTTAAAGGATAGGCTTTGCAGCGCACCTATTCTCTCATTGCCAGAGGGCACGGATGACTTCGTGGTTTATTGTGACGCATCGATACAGGGGCTTGGTTGTGTATTGATGCAGCGGGATAAAGTTATTGCCTACGCCTCTCGGCAACTCAAGGTTCATGAACGGAACTACACGACGCACGATTTAGAGCTGGGAGCTGTTGTTTTCGCGCTTAAGATATGGCGACACTACCTGTACGGTACCAGGTGCACGATTTACACCGATCACAGGAGTCTCGAGCATATTCTTAAGCAAAAGGATTTGAATATGCGTCAACGGAGATGGGTTGAACTTCTAAACGACTATGAATGCGCCATCAAGTATCATCCAGGCAAGGCCAATGTTGTGGCTGATGCCCTCAGTCGGAAAGACACTCTACCTAAGCGCGTGCGAGCGCTACAGCTTACTATTCAGTCCAGTCTTCCTGCACAGATACGAGCTGCTCAGTTAGAAGCACTGAAACCCGAAAACGTCAAAGCTGAAGCCTTACGCGGCTCAAGGCAACGCATGGAACAAAAGGAAGACGGCGCCTACTATGTAACGGGGCGTATTTGGGTCCCACTTTATGGCGGTTTACGCGAACTTGTAATGGATGAAGCTCACAAGTCTCGCTATTCGGTACATCCAGGGTCGGATAAAATGTACCACGACATTAGCACTACTTATTGGTGGCCTAGTATGAAGGCTCACATCGCTACGTACGTTGGAAAATGCTTAACCTGTGCGAGAGTCAAGGTTGAATATCAGAAACCATCTGGTCTACTTCAGCAGCCTAAGATACCGCAATGGAAATGGGAAGAAATTTCCATGGATTTTGTTACAGGCCTACCTAGATCTCAGCGTGGGAACGATACAATATGGGTCATAGTTGATCGACTCACCAAGTCTGCACACTTCCTGCCGATCAAGGAAACGGACAAGTTCTCCACTCTCGCAGACGTCTATCTTAAAGAAGTTGTTTCGAGGCACGGAGTGCCCACCTCTATTATTTCGGATCGCGATGCACGATTCACGTCAGAGCTTTGGCAAGCGATGCACAAATCCTTCGGCTCACGATTAGACATGAGCACAGCATATCATCCTCAGACGGATGGGCAGTCTGAGCGAACTATCCAAACTCTAGAAGACATGCTTCGAGCGTGTGTCATCGATTTCGGCAATGGCTGGGAAAAGCACCTCCCTTTAGTGGAGTTTTCATACAATAATAGTTACCACACCAGCATTCAAGCCGCTCCATTCGAGGCATTGTACGGACGTAAATGCCGGTCACCTCTCTGTTGGGCAGAGGTGGGGGATAGCCAGATTACGGGTCCAGAGATTGTAGTGGACGCCACAGAAAAGATTGCGCAGATACGACAACGCATGGCGGCAGCACGCGACCGTCAGAAAGCCTACGCGGACAAGCGTAGAAAGCCATTGGAATTTGAGGTCGGGGACCGGGTTTTATTGAAAGTTTCACCCTGGAAGGGTGTGGTTCGATTTGGTAAACGAGGCAAATTGAATCCGCGGTACGTCGGACCATTCGAAATCTTAGAAAAGATTGGCAAAGTAGCCTACAGATTAAACCTACCTCCTGAACTCGGTGCAGTTCACAATGTATTTCACGTGTCGAATCTGAAGAAATGCCTATCAGATGAGACCCTTATAGTTCCTTTTAAGGAACTCACTATCGATGAGCGGTTGCAGTTCGTCGAGGAACCAGTTGAAATCACGGACCGGGATGTTAAGGTCCTCAAACACAAGAGAATCCCTCTTGTTCGAGTTCGTTGGAACTCCCAACGTGGCCCAGAGTATACCTGGGAACGCGAAGACCAGATGAAAGAAAAGTACCCCCAGTTATTCGAAACCAATGCATCCACTTCTGAGGCTGAAGCTACTACTACTGAATTTCGGGACGAAATTCCAAATCAACGGGGGGATGATGTGACACCCCAGGAAAACCAGTGAACGATGCGACTTACCTAGCTTCCTCAGTGAGTGCGTACCAAATTTCGGGACGAAATTTCTTTTAAGTTGGGGATAATGTGACAACTCGAGTTTCTGACTTTCACTTTCGCATTAAATGCGCGTTGACTTTGACTGTTTAGTTGTTTGGATTGTGGACTTGAAATTGTACGCGTTGTGTTTTAATGAAACATATTGTCGTTTTGCCTATATGTGATTACTTGCTGTGGTAGAAAATAATATTAGAATTATTATTAAAACACTTAGTCCAGGTCACGAAACATGACATACAGATCGAAGGATCACGAAAGATAACCTTAAGTTCGAAGGATCTCGAAACATACCCTTCGAGCAAAGATAGGATCCTTCGACATCTTTCGGCCCGAAGGATCACGAAACATATCCTTCGACATCTTTCGGCCCAGTCTTTCTGATGGGCTTGGCCCATTCCTGTGATACGATTTAAATACGTGAATGCATGTAAGTCGACAGTGAGTTTCAAAAACCCTAGTTCTATTGTGTGTGTGTGACGGCATAGCAGACCCATTCTCTGTTGAAAGGATTTCATTCCGTAATCCAGGTTTTCGGTTAGTGTCTATATTGATTTGTGATTATGTGTTTTTGATTTATCGAGTATGAATGTGTGAATCGAACATGAGCCTATTAGATGTAGCCGGCCGAACATGTTTGATTGATCAGTCGGACATATAATCAGATTTGCTTAATCGGCCGGATTGTTTGTATGATGTTAACCTGTTTAATCGATTATGTATGTAATGCATCCGAACGGTTCAGTTAGTATGATTGGTTGTCTATACTTGAGGTTTGATGTTGTTTTAATAGAATCGCATGATAGTGAGTTAGGGCCGGTTCGATTATGTTATTGTTGTTCATGTGGTTAAGTTAGGGTTCATGAGGTTTAATATGAAAACTCCTTGTTTGATCGGTTCTGAGGTAACCGAATACTTGAATTTGTGTTAATTGATAATCACGGATAAACTTGGAAACTTTGAGAAAACGTAACTGATATTTATCGAAAGATGGTAGTTATTCGAAACATAGTTGTTGTGACCGAAAGATACTTGTCCTACGAACCATAGTAGTGTTGACCGAAGGATAGCATTGACCGAAGGATAGCATTGACCGAAGGATAGCATTGACCGAAGGATAGCATTGACCGAAACATAATTAGGTTGACCGAAAGATGACAGTTGGTCGAAAGATGACATTAGGTTCGAAACATAACATTTGGTCCGAAAGATAACTGTGATAACTGTGGACCGAAAGATAAGGGTGGATCGAAAGATATATGGTTATAAACATACTTTGAATGATGGAATGTATGCTTGATTTATTTGGCGTGCCATGCTTGGTGATGAATGTTAACATTTGTATTCGTGTACACTAGCTGATGATTAAATGTGAAATGATACGTGTTGTGCCGGTATGCAAACTGACTGTTATGTGATACCTGATTTATGCATGATATTGGCTATCAAGCACTATGTGACATTAGATTGCATGCGTATCATTGCGAACATGAACTGATTTGTTATACGTGCATACAATAGGACGTGATTAATTACTTGTGAGTGCATAACCTAGCATACCGAGCAAACCAAGGTGAGTTCACACTCTTACCAAGGCATGGGATTCCCGGGGTGTTGGGAATGGGATTGAAAGGATAAGGTTGAATAGATACACTACTGACACTATGACTAGACTACCATATTACTATCCTCGGATGTGAAGGATACTTATACTGATCACTATCCTCGGTTGTGAAGGATACCTATACTGATCACTATCCTCGGTTGTGAAGGATACTTATACTGATCACTATCCTCGGATGTGCAGGATACCTATACTGATCACTATCCTCGGTTGTGAAGGATACTTATAGATACGATTAGTCTAGTGGTTATACAACATGGGAAGCCCCCACCAATAGAACGTACTAACGGCCCAGTAGAGCCACCTGTTACAAACGAACTTACTATTACGCATTTACTTTCTGTGAACTCGCTCAACTAGTTTGTTGATCATTCTGTTACATGCCTTGCAGATCGTTAGGTACTTGGAGCTTGCACTGGAGAAGCGGGTCGTTGTGGGCAAGGATCGTGGTTCCTACGTTGAAACTATTATGACATTTAAAACTATTAACTATTGTTGGTTTATTTACTATGCTTCCGCTACACTTTAAAACTATGGTTATGTTTTGAACACCTATCGTATTGAATGGATGGTTTACATTTATTTTACTTAATATTAATTACATGTTCAATATGATTGGTGGCTGGATCCTGGTCAGTCACGCTCCCAAGCGGTGATACTCCGCGTGTGGATTTTGGGGGTGTGACACTCTAGCACATGGGGATCGGCCCTACGCACCGAGGGTGAAGCGTAGAGGTCACTTTAGCTTGTTGTACCGGAGTGGTTCATCGTCAAAAGAACAACAATGGCTTGTAGCATGTCCTATTGATTTGTCTAGGGGATGGGATGTAAAAGAAGGCTTTATCATCTAAAGGTAGGGGTGAGCTTTCTCACTATACCTCGCTCTTCTTTTATCCCGCCTCCTTTCTTATCCCTGTTCCGTAAATTTCGTACGTAGACAGTTAGTTGCTCTGACTAGTTTTTTAGTGCAAAAAAGGACCAACGACGACCCTATCCTAAAGGAGAAGAAGGAGTAGGAGTAGATCGGAGAATCTTTTTTGATTCCAGCCGAGAAGACTAGTAAAAGGAAGGACCAAGAATGTTATATATTTCAGGAGCTAGATTAGTTGCCGATGAACAAGTAAGAATTGCCTCAACAAAAATAGATGGAATTAGGCCTAGAAATGCCATTCTGGTTCGTTATCGATTAGGTATCAGTAGGAACATAAAGATAAAAGAATTAACTAAGTATCAGATCCACCAAATTGAACAAATGATAGGTCAAGATCATGTTGTTCATTAGGAATTGAAGAGGGGAGAACGAGCAGACATCGAACGATTAATTTCTATTTCTTGGTATCGTGGAATTCGTCATCAAGATGGATCACCCTTATGCGGTCAACGAACTCATACTAATGCTAGGACTTATCGCAAGCAAATTCGGAAATGAAAGAAGTATACCGAAAGCCTTGGTACTTGTCTGATCAATCACACTGATAGCTTCAATAGTTCACTGAAATTTGATTTGGGGATTTCACCGGTTACTAATCCAGTATCGGTATAGTAGGCCTCCTTAGCCACTCCACTAGTGGCCCGAATTCGTCCTAGAAGCTAATGCTTCTGCCTCTCTAGGCTTCGCTCTCGCTCATGACTGGTATATGGATCTCTCTATGTAGTGATCGGCCTTCTAGAAGCTTCGCCAGAAGCGACTAGTCGCTTCCCGAATGCCCATTTCCTTCGCTACTAGGAGAGTCGCTAGCTTGCTTGCATTCTAGAAATGGTAGCTTCCGCGCCCTTCCTGCCTACTGAAAGGGATGTGAATGATCATGACACCTCTTAAAATCCTATTCAATCTGATTAGATATGTCACTGAAAGAAAGTGATTATGTTCCCTCTAATTTTTTAGGATTCCGAGGATGGGCCGGCCCATCCTAACATCATTTATGAGGAGCTGGACGACGAAGCCTCCTCTTCAGATAAAGATGTCTCCGACACAACTCTCCCGGCAAGAAAAACTTGATCTGTTTATCTTTTTTTTTTGCGGGTTTGGTCAGGAGGGACAAAAGAGAGATGCTTTCTATCAGTCAAAAGCAGATACCCCATGCTCCTACGGTCCGCTTACCGAGGAATAGAAAGGAAGGACCAGGGGCCAGAGCAAGTTGGGTTGGGGTATAGAGCCGTAAGCGCGGTGGGGGGGGTGACAAAGGACGTGCTCGTATGGTTCATATAAGGAAATTAAAAAGTCATTGATTGTTGGGAACTTTCACTCCTCTATATTCGAAATATGCCTTTCTAGGAGGATTACGATCTGCAGCTCAAATGGTCCCTTATGAAGTCTCTATTGGTCTTATTCTTATTGTGCGCCTTGTGAGCGCGTTTGGATCCGCGAAGGAAATCGCTCGGATGTTCCCCTAACCCAACCCGGGAACGGACCGGAGGGAACCGCAGCATGGGGAATGTCCGCGTCTCGTCGCAAGGCTCATTTTGAGTTGTGGGTCATAGGGCGGGCAGCTTTATCTGATCAAGGGCCGGGGCACAAGGGTCCTAGTACTATCCAGGTGCGAAGAAGCCCGGAGGTGACTGTAATGAGCAGAAATCTCACTCACCGGTCTAAACGACGAGCAAACACTCGAACGTAAGAGCAAGGGATCACCCAACGAATGGACGAGCTCAAAGGGGGGGAGGAGAGAGGGGGGCAAGAACCTTGTTTTCAGAGAAGTGGCGGTCCGAATCTTATCTAAACTGCGAGAATAACTGACTAAGCCATGCCATAAGGGGTCTTTCTCCAAACAGGACGCCTTTAGGTTGTTAAAGTAGGTTGGGTGACAGATCAGCCATAGGAGTACTCTGGGATATAAACCAGGGCAACAAAAGTGGAGCATACGGCGATGCCGCCCGTTTTCATTTCGTGGAAGTCTCCGACAGAGGAAAGGGCTGTAGGTGATGGCGCGTTCTGCTTCTTATCTAGAGAGGGGCGCTGAAATCCTTTCTATGGGCTCGTGCGTGGCAGTTGGTATAGATGAAGAAAGGCGGACCGCTTGAACGGGACCTATTCTCTTAATAGGCAGCAAAGCGGAATAGAAAAGCACGGACGAGCCACATGCAGGGAAACTTGCACGTGTGGTTCAGGCCGGGGACCCCGGTATACTGTACTAATATGTGTAGGTCCCCGTAATTCGAGTGAGATTGTCATGGCTCAAAAGCAGATATGGTCTGGTATTCCCTTGTTCCCTGTATTGGTTATGTTCTTTTTTTCTTGTCTAGCAGAAACTAATCGAGCTCCGTTTGATTTCTCAGAAGCGGAAGCTGAATCAGTTGCAGGCTATAATGTAGAATATGCGCAGGATGCGATCCTTAATAGTTCACTGTTGGCAGAAGCCAATGTCCTGGGGTCCCGAGGACTCATTCTGACTGAAACAAGGGGTCTTTACCAACTGAAAAATATGCTATTTTAGGGAAGCCAAAAAACGTGAGCGCCTAGCACAAGCCTTATTGAAAAGGCCCTTAACTAAAAATATAGAAGGTAAGGCCGGCTTTCGAGTTGTAGCTTTACAACCATAGGGCTTCGATAGGCCCTTACTATTATATTAGTAAGATAAGTTGCTTGAGCGCATTTTGACCCTTTTTATTAGTAAGGTTGTCGTATCGATCAAGTCGAAACTTGAGTTTGATTGCAGGGCGCGCGTCAGCGCTTTACTAAGAAGATAGAAGGGACTTTTCTTGTTTAGTAAAGTCTCGCTTTTTTATAGGAGTACGTGCGGCAGGGCACTCTTCATTCGAAACTAATGAATGTTAGGTCGGGGCTTTCTGCCTTGTTATCAAAAAGAGAGTTGGGTAAAGCAAACTCCCTCCTTGGACGAGCACGGGCTTAGTCAAGTAGAACCGGGTTGCACTGCTGGATGCTCTGATCGAAAATAAATAAGTGGGGCCATGCCGGTATGACTGAATATGCGTTAGAAAGGTCAATCCCTCCCCTACGACACAAAAAAGTGGGCCGAACTTCTAACAGCCCGCCCGCTTCCATAGAACAATATCGTGGCAACATAGACCTAAGTGAAGTGGTCATATTGGATCCTTGGGAACCATCACAAATACGGCCGACATCTATTTATTTAAACGAAAATGCCGTGTCGTCCAGCGGAACCTAGAAGAAGATGACTCGCGCAGACAACTGACTCCTTTTCAATAGAAAAGAATTGTCACACCCCCAAAATCCACCATGCGAAGTGCCACCGCTTGGAGGCGTGACATGACCAGGATCGAGCCACCAATCATACTGAACAACGTATTTAAGTAATTAAAGCCAACCACAATACGATTGGTGACCAAAAGCTAGTTAACCAAGTTTTAAACTAAACAGCGGAAGCATAAACGTAAAGTCCAAAACATAAGTCCATAGTTTATAAGTTTAAAGTTCAAAGCGTAAGTTTAATCAGTTCATGAGGATTTAAATATTAAGCACGGAACAAACAGTCCGTACTCCACAACGACTCCTTCCTCGTGCAAGCTCCAAGCATTTAGCGACCTGTAAGGCATGTAACAACGAGTCAACAACAAAGTTGAGTGTGTTCACGTTTGGTTGTTTAGTTTTAAGTTGTTTCTGAAAACGTGGTTTGTCTTTCGTTGGTGTAATTGCCATGGGGGTTACCCCGTAGTTGAAAGTAAGATTAACCAGTTCATTCTTTATTACCCAGACCATATTTATGATTAGTGGGGGCTTCCCCATGTGAACTACTAGACCGTATGATATCGACTACTACACAAGTAAGTTGTGCCTTACGTCAGTGTCTATCATCACTGACGGTTTGCCATAGTCCATTAGTACACGCCCGTCCGACTGGCATGGTGTGAGGTTTGTTAAACCTAATAGCGCTATTAACTAATGACCCGCTCGCCATTGGCCTCGGCGATTAAGTCGATATAAAATGAGGGACTTATGATAGAGTTTTGTCTAGTAAGTTTTAAGGTTGTTGTCCTACCCAAGGAGGACGGACGTACGTAGTTCTCCCAAAGAGAATACGCAGGATTAATATTGGCATCCTACCCGAGGAGGATGGCCGTACATATCCTACCTAAGTAAGATATGTAGATTTCGTTTTAATTCTTTAACCCATTCCCAAACCACCAGGAATCCCATGCCTTAGAAAGTGTGTGAACTCACCTCGGTTTGCTCGGTTAGATTCTCAAATATAGCTAACAGTCAAAGTCGGTCAATCACGTCCTAATATGATTACCAGTTAGTTATTTAGTGGTTTTCAAATAGAGCACAAAGTTCCTACACGTATCTATCACATAACATGCATTACTTTAACGATATATGCCCATATAAACTCCCCATCTATTCCCGTTCACAATTAAACATACGACATTGCACATAACACTTTTATTGACACATAACATGTTAGATCATTCACAGATAGCATACTCGACATTTAGACACGCAAATTACTACTTATGTCATTTCAACTTAAATATCCAAAATTGGGCTGTTTTCGAGCATTTTAATAATCTTATTTCAAAAATTCCCAACTTTTTACAGAAGGTGGTAAACGATCCAAATATTATTGTGTAAAAATCTCAGGATCCGATTCATTACCAATATTTTATTAAAAATCATTTTCCGGACTGCACTCAGATTTATCTTTTTCTAACTGCAGTCCACGGAATAATTCATTAAAAATTCATTGTAAGTCGGATTGATGAAATTCCAGTGGGACAATTACTACGACATCAGTGTCCATCTACAGTACCAATTTCATGATCTAATCCTACCCAGGTTTCATGTTATGACAGAAAATATAACACCCATTTACTGCTGTAAAAACTCAGCTTTAGATGCTGTTATAAATCGGGTCTTTAAAAATAGTAAACGAAGTCCAAAAATTATGATTTCAGTGCCATTAGAACCATATTTCATAATACATAAATCTAGACTTCAGAAAATAAATTTTTCGTTAGGTTATGGTCTGGTTACAGCCAACTGAATTTGGCTGTAAAAACCAACCAGCTTTCTGTTTCAGCTTTTAACCTTCTAACTTGTGTTCGATTGATTCCGTTAACATGTTTAGTGATCACAACAACATCAAACATCATTATTACAAGTAGATCAGCAAGTAAATCAGTAAGAATCATAACAACATCATTCTAACATTATTTCATCACTAGACTAGTTTATGTTCAAGACTTTGTTTAAGGTTCTTTAGAGTTCATGGTTTTTCATCATCAAGCAACTATTTACCACTTAAATAACATGCAAAATGAACGGATCTAAGTTCTTACCACTAGCTCAAGGCTAGGGGAGTTCGAGTGTAGAAAAGTGGTGGTTAATAGCGAATGGAGAAGGTCCTTCCACTTCCGAGAGCATCAAGCTTCGTTGTATGACCCGTAGCACCTTTGTATGTAAGTAGAATGATTGAGTGGAAGGTTGATGGTGGTGTTATGGTGGAGGGAGATGGCAGCCGTGAGGTGTAGGAGGGGAAGGAGAAGTGAGAGTTGATGTTGTGTTGGTGAAATGAGAATGGTAGATCCAATAGTCTTATTTATAGACCAACCCTTCCTATTATCCAACAAGTAACATGTTTCCATAACTCCCAACAACAATCAATAAAATAATTAAAAGAAAGCAAGGGGTGTCCTACATGTCTCTAACCGGTTGGGGGGGGGGTACTTGGTTGAGTTTCAAATTGAAGGTTACAATCTAGTTAGAGAAACAAGTGTCTAGTTAAAGGGAAACCCTAGCATTCGTTCGTTCATTCGTTTCTTCTGATCTTCCTCTTGATTGATTCCGGTTAGCAATTGTGGTGTTGTCGTTCCTTCTGAGTAAGGATACTAGACTTCACCGTGGTTTCTAATCGTTTGGCGTCGAGTTTAAGGTTATTTTCTTTCGTTTTGTTCCTGCTAGGGTTTGTTGTCTGATCGCTTGGTTTTGTTCTTTGTTCGTTTCTTTTGCACGTTGCATGCTTCTTGTTTTCATTTGTTATGGATTCTAGTCAGAGCAAGTCATCGGATGTGGATTCTAGACATGTGAAGCCGCCGGATGTATTGTGTTCCTCACAAAACCCTAATAAGGGTTTTTCTGCTAGGTTATTGAATATTGACGGCAAAACGTTTTGTCCGCGTAGGGGAGTTGTGTCGGATCATCAACAGGGTCCTAAGGGAATTAATGTTATTGATGAACTTATCAAGATTACGGTACCAACGGATGTTCAGGATGCTAGACCGGAGGTAGATAACCCGAATAACATGCAGGATGAGGTGTTCTGGGAAGCTATGCCGGAGGAAAAATCAGTATCATATGCGGATAAAGTGCAAGCCACTCGTAAGAAACGGGAGGTAAACTTCAGACTTATGGAAGCTATTGAATCTAGGGAAGATGCTGATATTGTTATACCGAAAGAGGTAGTTCAGCAAGTTCAGGAAAAGTTTGAAAATGTCCTCTATGGTTACTTCTTAGGGGATAGATTACCGTTTCCTGTGGTTGAATATTATGCAAAGAATGTCTGGGCTAAGTTTGGGTTTTCGAAGCTTATGATGAACACGTCAGGGTTCTTTTTCTTTAAGTTTGATTCAAAGGTTGGATTGATGAAGGTTTTAGAGGGAGGACCATGGTTAATTCGTAAAATTCCATTATTTTTGAATATATGGTCACCGAAGGTTGCTCTCAAGAAAGATGGTATCAAAACCGTGCCAGTGTGGGTCAAGTTGCACAATGTGCCAATCTCAGTCTATACTGATGATGGTTTAAGTTTGCTGGCATCAAAGATAGGTGTTCCAAAGAGGTTAGATTCCTACACGGCTGATATGTGTGTTGAGAACTGGGGTAGGAGTAGCTATGCTCGTGCGATGGTTGAAATTAGTGCTGACAATGAGCTAAAGGATTTCATCACGCTAGCCATTCCAAAAATGGATGAAGACGGGTTCATTATGGAGCGGGTAAAGGTAGAGTATGAATGGAGACCGAAACGGTGTAGTGCTTGTTGTTTATTTGGCCATGATGATAATACGTGTAGTAACAAAACTAATGGTAAGGCCAAGATGGTTACCATTGATGATGAGGGATTTGTTACGGATAGAAGGAAGATGGCAAAGTACTCGTTCCCACAAAAAAAGCAAAAACCGAAGGTAGTGTACAGGCCGAAGGCTAATAAATATTCTGCTAGTACATCTGGTACGAAGGGTGATAACTCGATGGGAAGTAATGCAAATGTGCAGGTGTCAAACTCGTTTGCGGTGCTGGATAATGACTTGAATAATGAGAAGAGGGACCCGGTTAGTGCCAAGTCCGTGATCGATGAGAATAATGGTACCCGTATACATCAACCGGAAGTAGTTAAGGAGTTAAATCCGACAGAGATGGCTGATTTTATGCGTAGTAACCAGAATAATAAATCTTCTGAGGGGGCAAGCACTCACGGTTACGAGGGTTTTTAATGGGTAGCTTAGCAGCCTGGAACATAAGGGGTCTGAACCAACCCCTGAAACAAAGTGAGGTTCGTCATTTTATTGCTGAGAATCAATTGAGTATTTGTGCCATTTTAGAGTCTCATGTAGATGTAAATAAGCTGAATAAAATTTGTGAGAAGGTGTTCAGGAATTGGAGGTGGACTTCAAATGGAGACATGTGTAGTAGAGGTACGAGGGTGATTTTGGGGTGGAATGCGGATGACATTGACCTTATGGTTATCGCTCAATCCGATCAGGTTATTCACACGCAGATTTTGTTCAAATCGGTTAAAAAGAAAACTTTTTGTTCATTTGTGTATGCGGAGAACAAATACCAGGATAGGAGAACCTTATGGGATGATCTGTGCAAATTTAGTGGCCTCACATGTGACACTCCTTGGGTTGTGATGGGTGATTTCAACGCTGCATTGAATATGGAGGATTTTCTCATGGGTCCGTCTTCTCATACGATAGCGATGCGAGAGTTTTATGAATGTGTTCAAATGACGGAACTGATTGATGTTAAAAGTCACGGGTTGCACTATACGTGGAATCAAAAACCAAAGGATGGGATAGGAATGCTAAAGAAGATCGATCGTGTCATGGGCAACATAAAACTTTTAGAGGTTTTTTCGGATGCTTATGCCATTTTTCAGCCGTTTCGTGTCTCGGATCATACTCCCGCCATTCTGAAGCTATTCTCTATTCATAGGGATCGGCCTAAACCGTTTAAATTCCCAAATTTCATTGTGACAAAGCCTGAGTTTCGGGATGCTGTAGTGACCGAGTGGAATAAACCAGTTGAAGGTGTGACCATGTTTTCTGTAGTGAAGAAGATGAAGGAGCTGAAACCACACTTTCGGAAGATACTACGTAAGCAAGGTAATCTTCATGCGCGGGTTATTGATTTACGAAACGAGTTGGATAAGGTTCAAAAACAGGTGGAATCTAACCCGTTTGATGCTACTCTTAGAGCTTCAGAAGTCATATGTCTGCGTGATTTCAAGGCGGCATGTTATGATGAGGAGTGTTTTTTGAAGCAAAAGTCGAAAGTGCAATGGTTATGTGCTGGTGATTCTAACACTTCTTATTTTCATAATTGTGTGAAAAATAGGAATGCGAGGAATAAGATCAATTGTATCAAGGATACGAACGGTAATCAGTATGAGGGTAGTGATGTTCCGGCTGCCCTTATCAACCATTACTCGGCTTTCATGGGTAAGGAAGATCAGGTTGTGAGTCTTGATGATCATGATCTATTTGTTAATGTTTTACATCAAAATGTGGCGGCGGATATGGTGAGACATGTCACGGATGATGAGGTGAAACAGGCTATGTTCAGTATAGGTGAAAACAAGGCCCCTGGTCCGGATGGATACACATCTGCGTTTTTTAAAAATGCGTGGGATATAGTGGGTAATGAGGTTATCAAAGCGGTGCGTGATTTCTTTAATAATGGCCAACTTCTGAAGCAAATTAACCACACGATCTTAGCGTTGGTGCCAAAGATAGATTCCCCAAATACGGTGCTTGACTATAGGCCGATCTCATGCTGCAATGTGATTTACAAATGTATTAGCAAAATAATCACTGATCGTTTGAAGGGCAGCTTGGGGATTTTAGTGAACATAAACCAGTCCGCGTTTGTTCCGGGTAGGAAGATATCGGATAACATTCTCATTACGCAGGAGCTTATGCATAATTATCATGTGAATCGTGGTCCGCCGAGGTGTGCATTGAAGATAGATATCCAGAAAGCTTATGACACTGTAAGTTGGTCTTTTTTGGAAACTATTCTAAAACGGTTCGGGTTCCATTCGAAGATGGTTTCTTGGATTATGGCATGTGTCACGTCCGTGTCTTATTCAATCAGCATAAATGGTGAGTTGCATGGGTATTTTTTGGGGAAACGGGGTCTTCGTCAAGGAGATCCAATGTCCCCGTACCTTTTCACGTTGGTTATGGAGGTGTTATCCCTCATGTTGCAAAAGATGGCGTTAAATCCGGCTTTTAAGTTCCATAGCCAATGCTCTAAACAAAAGATTATTAATGTGTCCTTTGCTGATGACTTGTTTGTTTTTGTTAATGGGGATACTGGATCGGTTCAGCTTGTTCGGAATGTGTTGGAGAAATTTACGAGTGTCTCGGGATTAGTCCCTAGCTTGCCAAAGAGTACAATCTTCTTTTGTAACGTTACAAGTCAAGTTAAAGCTGAGATTATGAACTTGTTGCCGTTTCGTGAGGGTAACCTTCCGGTTCGCTATCTCGGGGTTCCGTTGATCTCTACTAAGTTATCTTTTAGAGACTGTCGGGTGCTCGTGGAACGTATGGAGAGGCGGGTTAATCACTGGATGTCTAAATCGCTGTCTTTTGCTGGCCGTTTGCAGCTTCTCAACTCTGTTCTAACAGCTATGTACACATACTGGGCATCGGTATTTATTTTGCCTATGCGAATAGTTAAGGATCTTGAAAAGAGAATGCGTAGATTCCTTTGGAATGCAGGGAACCCGGGCAATATTCGGTCAAAAGTCGCTTGGAAGGATGTTTGTTTGCCTAAAGATGAGGGGGGTCTAGGGATCAGAAATATTTCCGATGTGAACAAAGGCCTTATAATGTCTCACGTATGGAGTATTATTAGCAACCGAGAATCCCTATGGGTACAATGGATCCACTCGTACAAGTTAAAGGGCCGTAATTTTTGGGATATTCATAGCCGTGGTAGCTTAACTTGGAGTTGGCGAAAGATTCTTGCAATCCGTCCGCTAGTCAGACATTATGTTTGGAGGGTTATTGGTAGTGGTTCGCAGACGAATGCATGGAGTGACAATTGGTGCTCGTGTAGTCCGATCCGTAATTTTATTACGCCGAGGAGAATAGCCCAAGCTGGATTTAATTTGCATACTACGGTTGATGAGCTTGTAGATGCGGAGGGCAATTGGAGGTGGCCTCAGGCATGGTATGACTTATTTCCGGTTCTCATAAATGTTACGGTTCCTCATCTTGTTCCTGGGTCGAGTGATAGACTGGGTTGGAAAACTGTGGAAGGTAATATTGTGCACTTTAGTTCCTGGGAAGCTTGGAACAACCTTCGGTTAAGAGATAACAAGGTGGGTTGGGCGAACATGGTGTGGTATGGTCAATGCATTCCAAGACACGCCTTCCTCCTTTGGTTAGTTCTAAAAAATAAACTCAAGACGCAGGATAGATTGGCGGTTTGGGAAGCTGGGAGTGAGACAAATTTAAGACTTATGTGCTGCCCTCTTTGCAACTATGGACGGGACTCGAGGGATCACTTGTTCTTTCAATGCTCTTTTTCGACTAAAGTTTGGCATATTGTCAAGACGAGAACGGATCTGAGATATGTTGGTGACGATTGGGGCTCTATTGTGGGATGGATAGAACATAGTACGAATTCAACTACGCTGGCCCACATTGTAAGTAAGCTTGTTCTTGCGGCGGCTACATACTTCATATGGAAAGAAAGGAACAATCGGTTGTTTTCTAACATACGCAATAAGGAAGAGATGGTGGCTCAATTTATTTTTGATACGGTTCGACTTCGTATAATGGGGTTCAAGATCGGTCGGGACGTGAAGAGCAGGAAGCTTTTGGATATGTGGGAAATCAAGGAGGACGATCCGGGCTAAGGGTGATGTTTAGTTAGCGAGTGTAGTGCAGTTTTGTGTTGTGGTTCGGGTTGTGTTGGTTTGGCTGTGTTTTTTGTTGGTTTTGTAGTTTTTGTTTGCCTAGGCTTGGCCTGTCAAGCCTAGTTAGTGTGTGTCGAACTCTTTGTCACACCCTGTTCTTTAATTCTTTATAAAATTCACCGGGGTAACCCTTTACCCAAAAAAAAACAAGTGTCTAGTTAATGGTTATGATGTATTGTTGTTTATAAGGTGTGTTAAGTTGTTCGGGGACCCTTACTAGCTCAAGAAAATAAGAATAATGTGTTTAACAATATTTTCATGTTCCGGGTAATGTCCGGTTGTTCGTTTTGACACTGTTCCATTAAAGTGCTTAATTAATCCGTAAAGTGTTTAATATATATTTTTGTAACGTTTTTAATTTTCAACACTCAGGAAAACATAACGGACTATTTAATGACTTTTCTGTACACTACTAGTATGTTAACATGCACATGTAAGTATAACACAGATATCAGAAAGCAGTTAAGTAATTCCACACAGTCGTCAAGCACATTAATTATCATTAATAAATTGTACGGAATACATGTAATTACGAGGGTTGTTGTCACACCCCCAAAATCCACACGCGGAGTACCACCGCTTGGAGGCGTGACTGACCAGGATCAAGCCACCAATCATATTGAACAATATATATATATATATATATATGTAATTCAACCAAACCAATATGAAAGGTGTTCAAAACATAAGTATAATATCAACGTTTAACGGAAGCATAAAAGTAAACCCAACATAAGTATAAGTATGTAATGTCATAAACGTTTAACAAAGCATTCACGATCCTTGTCCACAACGACCGCACCTCCTAGTGCAAGCTCCAAGTGTACCTAACGACCTGCAAGGCATGTAACAGAGAGTCAACAACTAGTTGAGCGAGTTCACAGTGGTTTGTTTAGTAATAATGTTCATTTTGTAAACTGTTTGCTTGTTTAGTAACCCATGTATCGTATATAATTACATCGCGGCCCTCCAGGCATGTTTGCGAAGATTAGTGAGAATTTCCCATGTATTGTAGACTAGTTTTATTTGTATCGCGGCCCTCCAGGCATGTGTGCGAAGTTTAGTATCAGTATCGCGGCCATTCCAGGCATGTGTGCGAAGATCAGTATCAGTATCGCGGCCGTTACAGGCATGTGTGCGAAGAGTAGTGGGGGCTTCCCCATGTATCACTAGTCTAGCAGTATCTATAAGTGACCGTTCCCAACCGAGGTCAGAAATCCATAATTCCCAATAACAACGTAAGTACAGATAATCATCCAATCCCATTCCCTACCCCAGAAATCCCATGCCTTGGTAAGAGTGTGAACTCACCTTGGTTTGCTCGGTATGCTAAGATATGTGCTCACAGTTAATCAATCAAGTCCAAGTTACAAAGAATGGGGTAGCGTGATAGACTTGCAACCAAAGGCTTCGCTCACCAAGGATCTGCCATCGTGGTTAAGGAAAGAAAGAAGGGAAATAGGGTTTGAAACCTTATGTTCGATTAGAGGATTATGGGGCAACCCCGCATATGTTACGTATATCACATAAGGGGTATACGGGCTTCAAGAAGTGTGGGCCGAGAAAAGGTTTCGAGTGGTGTGGCCTCCGGCCCAAACAGGTATTGTGAGGGTTAAACATATTCGCGGCCCAAGTGTATTACGTAACTCGTGGCCCAATTAGGTTAGTTCTCTAAATTAACTATACGACACATAAAACGTTTATCAGTTTCTTGAAGTTAATCAGTCAACACACGTACACCTACTCAATCACATTGTACATTAGCAAGTATGTTATAGACACGAGTGTTTGTCAATTTTCATCCTCGTAAAGTTAATAAAACAGGGTTGGATCACATAACTAAGAGACACTGACCATGGAAGTTCGGGTTGTCACAGTTGTCACATTCTCCCCCTGTTAAGAAAATTTCGTCCCGAAATTCAGCTCGTGGTTACTGGTTACTGAGGAAGCTAGTTGTGTTGCGTTGGTTTCCTGGCTTTCCTGGGGTGTCACATCATCCCCCCGTTGATTTGGAATTTCGTCCCGAAATTCTGCAGTAGCTTCAGCCTCAGTAGTGGTTGCACTTTTCTTAAACAGCTGGCGATACTTGAGTTTCATTTGTTCTTCTCGTTCCCAGGTATACTCTGGGCCACGACGGGAATCCCAATGAACTCGGACAAGAGGTATTCTGGTGTGCTTGAGAATCTTAATGTCTTGATCCGTAATCTCTACTGGTTCCTCGACGAATCGCAGCTGGTCGTCGATAGTGAGCTCTTTGAGAGGAACTATGAGGGTCTCATCTGACAGACACTTCTTCAGATTTGACACGTGGAAAACATTGTGAACTCCGCTGAGTTCTTCAGGTAGATTCAACCTGTAGGCGACCTTGCCAATTTTCTCAATGATTTCGAACGGTCTGACATAACGCGGATTGAGCTTGCCTCGTTTGCCAAAACGAACTACACCTTTCCAAGGTGAGACTTTGAGTAGCACTCGATCCCCAACCTGGAACTCGAGTGGCTTTCTTCGCTTATCAGCATAGCTTTTCTGACGGTCACGAGCTGCCGCCATTTGTTGTCGTATCTGAGCAATCTTCTCGGTTGTATCAACTACGAGCTCTGGGCCAGTGATTTGACTGTCACCAACTTCTGCCCAGCAAAGAGGTGATCGGCATTTACGTCCGTACAATGCCTCAAATGGAGCGGCTTGGATGCTAGTGTTGTGACAACTCGAGTTTCCGAGATTCCACTTTCGCATTTATTGCACGTTAACTGTTTGCTTAGTTGCTTACTTATACAATTTGTTGCTTTGTAACTGTATACGTGTTGATTTGATAAAGTTTTACGAATGATTTGACAAATACATGAACTTGGTGATGAAACTGTAAATTGTATGTCTTGTGCATGTATTATGTAATAGATAATACTTAAGGGTGTTTAGTGTTAATAGTGAAATAAAACAAAACCTCTTAACCCTAACCTCCCACACAAATCATTTCACAAACCATCATACGTACCTTCAAGATTTCTCTACAACCCTCTCCTACAATCATCTTCTTCATCATTGGCACAAGCTCTCAATCATCACTCTTGATCCCTCTCTTTATCTAGAATCAATCCAAGGTAATTGTTTAATGGTTATTTGTTGTTAATCATTAATTGTTTGATTCATGCAAAAACCCTAGTTCTTCATATGATGGTTCTGTGGTTATTAAAGATTCTGATTGTTGTAGATGGTTTATGATCAGTTGTGTAATCACTTGCTGAATGTTAAGATGCCTGTTATGATAGAATGGTGGATTGTTGATTTGATTTCTGCAATGCAAATGAAATTAGGGTTTCTTGATCGTGAAAACGTAACTGTTACATTGCATATGAATGTTAGCATGATTGATGGATTGGCCGGACTGTTGAATTATATTGTCCGAACTTTATACAAGGCACAAGGTCCGAATTTCATTTAAGTAATCATGTTCCGACTTTTGACTTGTGATAGGAAGTCCGAACCTTATGCATGGAATATAGTCTGAGCTTTTAATGAATGGGTGAAGTCCGAATTATATATGATAAGGGGTGGTGTCCGAATTTTATAAAGGGGGGAGGATAGGTCCGACTTTTGTTCAAAACAAGGTAGTCCGACTTTTGTTCAAAACAAGGTAGTCCGACTTTTGTTCAAACAAAGGGGGTCCGAACTTTGTTAATGTATCAAGGGGTCCGACTTTTATGAGTTATATGCTTGTCCGACTTTTTTTTATAATGAACAAGGTCCGAATTTTTGTGCTATGATCTTGTCCGACTTTGTGATGTATTATAAAGGTCCGAATTTTAATGGATATATGCCTAGTCCGATGTTTAATGTATATACGCCTAGAGTCCGAGTTTTTGATTGTATAAGTGTGTCCGAGTTTCTAAGGGGGGAGGTGGTTGTCCGAGTTTTGTTTATATATTGAAGGCAAAGTCTGAGTTTTGTGATTTATATGTGATTTCGTTGAATGACTGACACAGTGATTCCGTTAGCTGTTAACCCTGTTAAGTTAAGACTGTTAACTCGGTTGATTCTGATTTGACCCTGTTGTTTCCGATTAGCTCCGTTACGTACATTAACTATGTTAGATGTATTGATTCTGTTAAGCATGCTGACTAGGGTACATATCTATGCTGAGCATGTCATGTGTGTTAAGAATATCATCTCTATGTTAGGCATGACAAGCATGATTAACTCTGTTAAGTATGACAACTTAGTAAGGGACTTGCATGTGATTTAGAACCTCGTATGGAATGATTAATTGTTTATGCATTGCATGATGTAACTGTCAGACAGACTCTGTGATATTGAGTGCATGCAAAACCTTACAATCCTGTACTGATTGAACATACGTGTATAAATATAGGACTTGACTGATTACTTGTGAACATACTTTAGCATACCGAGCAAACTAAGGTGAGTTCACACTCTTTACCAAGGCATGGGATTCCCGGGGATTGGGAAAGGGTGAAATGATGGAATTGAACGATTTCTCGTACTTACACGGTTACTAGACTATCTACCATGGTCCTCGGGTTAAGCAGGACACTTACGTAAAACCTACGTAAACAAGTACATACTACTGTCTTCCGGAGTCAGGAAGGACACTTACGTAAAACCTACGTAAACTCACACATGCTGCTGTCTTCCGGAGTCAGGAAGGACACTTACGTAAAACCTACGTAAACCCCCGCATACCCCCGTCCTCGGTTGTGAAGGATACTTACGTAAGACCTACGTAAAGCTTGTACGTACTACTGTTCTCGGGTTATGAAGAACACTTATGGTTATGAATAGTCTAGTGTATATGCAAACATGGGAAGCCCCCACCTATAGAACATACTATCGGCCCAGTAGAGCCACACGTTACAAACGAACTTACTATTACGAACTTATTTTCTGTGAACTCGCTCAACTAGTTGTTGACTCTCTGTTACATGCCTTGCAGGTCGTTAGGTATACCTGGAGCTTGCACAGGGAGGCGCGGTCGTTGTGGACAAGGATCGGGATTTAAACATTATGACATTACATACTTTAATTATGATTGGGCTTTTTCTCAGATGCTTCCGCTAAACTTTGTTATTACACTTATGTTTTGGAACCCCTTTCATATGGATTGGTTTGGTTAAATGTTAATTACTCTTACTATTTATGTTGTTCTATATGATTGGTGGCTTGATCCTGGTCAGTCACGCTCCCAAGCGGTGATACTCCGCAGGTGGATTTTGGGGGTGTGACAGGTGTGGTAACTGTTGTTATATGAAAACTCCACTAACGGAAGATGCTTTTCCCAGCCGTTACCAAAGTCGATTACACATGCCCTAAGCATGTCTTCAAGGGTTTGGATGGTGCGTTCAGATTGCCCATCCGTCTGTGGATGATAAGCGGTGCTCATATCTAAACGTGAGCCAAAAGACTTGTGTATAGCTTGCCACAGTTCAGAGGTAAAACGAGCGTCACGATCAGAAATGATGGAGGTGGGCACTCCGTGCCTTGATACCACTTCTTTTAGGTAGATGTCTGCTAGAGTAGAAAACTTATCCGTTTCCTTGATGGCCAGAAAATGTGCAGACTTGGTTAGTCAATCCACGATTACCCAAATGGTATCATTACCGCGTTGAGATCTAGGCAGGCCAGTAACGAAATCCATGGAAATTTGCTCCCATTTCCATTTAGGTATCTCTGGTTGTTGGAGTGGGCCTGATGGTTTCTGGTATTCGAGCTTGACCCTAGCACAGGTCAAGCATTTACTGACGTAGGTTGCTATGCTGGCTTTCATACCAGGCCACCAGTATGTAGTCTTTAGATCGTGGTACATCTTATCCGAACCAGGATGTACTGAATAACGAGACTTATGTGCTTCATCCATCACAAGCTCGCGTAAGTCTCCATACAGCGGAACCCAGATGCGTCCGTTAACATAGTAGGCGCCGTTTTCCTTTTGTTCTAGCCGTTGTCTTGATCCTCGTAGGGACTCAGCCCTGATGTTCTTTGCCTTCAATGCTTCAATCTGAGCATCGTGAATCTGAGCGGGAAGGTTAGATTGGATGGTAAGCTGTAAGGCACGTACACGCTTAGGTATAGTATCCTTTCGGCTGAGGGCGTCGGCCACAACATTGGCCTTGCCCGGATGGTACTTGATAGCGCGTTCATAATCATTCAAGAGTTCTACCCATCGGCGTTGTCGGATATTCAATTCCTTTTGCTTGAAGATATGCTCGAGACTCCTGTGATCGGTGTAAATGGTGCACTTGGTACCGTATAGGGAATGTCTCCATATCTTAAGCGTGAAAACAACTGCTCCCAATTCCAAGTCGTGTGTAGTGTAGTTCCTTTCGTGAACTTTAAGTTGGCGCGATGCGTAGGCAATGACCTTGTCACGTTGCATCAACACACAACCAAGTCCTTGAATGGAAGCGTCGCAATAAACCACAAAATCATATGTGCCTTCGGGCAATGAGAGGATAGGCGCGCTACAAAGTCTATCTTTTAAGTGCTGAAATGCAGACTCCTGTGCATCACCCCAATGATAGGTGACACCCTTCTGAGTCAGTCAAGTGAGAGGTTGCGCAATCTTTGATGAATCTTCTGTAATATCCTGCCAAACCCAAGAATTGGCGGATTTCTGTGGGTGTGCGGGGTGCATGCCAGTTCTTGATCGAGTCAACCTTAGATGGATCAACATGAATCCCATATTTGTTTACCACATGGCCTAGAAAGTGGACTTCGCGAAGCTAGAAGTCACATTTTGAAAACTTAGCATACAATTGCTCTTTTCGAAAGAAGTTCCAGAATAAGCCTCAGGTGTTGTTCGTGTTCCTCCTGACTCTTAGAATAGATCAGGATGTCGTCGATGAACACTATGACAAACTTATCCAGGTATGGCTTGCACACTCGGTTCATGAGATCCATGAAGACCGCAGGTGCATTCGTCAATCCGAAAGGCATAACCAGAAACGCATAATGGCCGTAACGAATTCTGAACGCTGTTTTGGAGACGTCCTCCTCTTGGACTCTCAGCTGATGGTAGCCCGATCTCAAATCAATCTTAGAGTAATAACTCGACCCTTGCAACTGATCGAACAAGTCATCAATGCGCGGAAGAGGATAACGATTCTTCACGGTCACCTTGCTGAGTTCGCGGTAGTCAATACACATTCTGAAGGTACCGTCTTTCTTTTTAACAAATAATACTAGAGCTCCCCAAGGCGAAGAGCTGGGTCGTATGAAACCCTTTTCCAGGAGTTCTTGTAGTTGCGTGGACGGTTCTTCAAGTTCTGATGGAGCTAGACGATAAGGTGCTTGAGCTATGGGCGCTGCTCTAGGAGCCAGCTCGATTTGAAACTCAACTTGACGATGAGGCAAAAGTCCATGCAATTCCTCAGCAAATACCTCAGGAAAGTCGCGTACAATAGGAATGTCTTCTATCTTCCTTTCTTCCGCGGATGTATCAGAAACGAGGGCTAGAATAGCGGTGTGGCCCTTTCGCAAACACTTCTGGGCCTTAAGGAAAGAGATGATGCCTACAACAGCACCACTCTTGTCGCCACGAATCGCGAGGGGTTCTTTATCAGAACGAGGGATACGGACGATTTTCTCCTTGCACATAATCTCCGCTTGGTGTTGAGATAACCAATCCATCCCAATGACAACGTCAAAACTACCCAGAACGATAGGGATGAGGTCGATAGAAAAGGTCTGATCGGCAAGGACAAGCTTGCAACCCTTAACTATATGTGTAGCCTCTAAACTTTTACCATTTGCTAACTCTACGATGTGCTTGGTGTTCAAAAGTGTTGAAGTGCGCATAAGCATCTGACTAACTTTTAAGGATACGTAGCTAGTATCGGCACCCGAATCAAATAAAACAGTAACAAAGAAATCATCCAGAAGAAACTTACCCATCATAACGTTGGGATCATTCCTTGCTTCACCCTGACCAATCACGGACATCCGACCTTGGGCGCCATTGCCATTATTGTTACCTCCATTGTTGCCTCCATTGTTGTATCCATTGTGGTTCCCGTTTCTTTAGTTGTTCTGATTCTGGTTTAGCTGAGGGCAGTTCCTCTTAAAGTGGCCTTCAGCGCCACACTGAAAGCATCCCTTGTTGCCCTGCTGATGCTGTTACTGGTGGTTCTGTGGGGCTTGTTGTTGTTGTTGGCGATTCTGATTCGCAGGACGTGGGCTCCTGCAATCTTTGGCCTCATGACCCAGCTTGTGACATCTCTGACAACGGCCCTTGTTGCACTGCCCGCTGTGATGCAGATTACATCGATTGCACTTAGGGTGATTTCCCTTGTACCCACCCTGACCTTGATTCCCAGAAGGCTGCTGACTGGGGCTCCTGTACTCGTCTGTCTTTCGCTGCTGGGATTGAGCTGAAGCAGAACCCTTGCCCAAATTTCCATCCCACTTGCGCTTATTATCATTGGGAGCATCAGAAACAGTAGCGCTAATACGCTTGGGCAGCCTGTTCTGCTCAACTGCCTGATCAGTGAGACGATGAGCCAACTTGACGACTTGCTGAATGGTGCCAAGATTAGCTGAGGTTACATGGCTTTGAATCTCTGGTACCAGGCCCTTAAGGTACAACTCGATACGCTTGACAGGAGGATCCACCATAGTGGGACACAGGATGGCTAGCTCATTTGACCTCTTCGTGTATGCCTCGATCTCGGACCCCGTCATCTTCAAATTGAAAAATTCCACCTCCAGCTTGTGGATATCGTCACGACTGCAGTACTCCTCTTTGATCGGTTCTTTGAAACCATTCCATGGGGTGGCATTAGCAACTACCAACCCAAGCAGTTGAACCTGCGCTTTCCACCAGGTTAACGCAGCACCTTCGAGTGTTCCAGTAGCATATTTCACCCTACGATTTTCAGGGCATTCGCACATCTCGAAAACAGACTCCAGCTTCTCGAACCAGTGAAGAAGGCCTACAACTCCTTCTGTGCCACTGAAAGTACTGGGTCGGTAATCCATGAAGGTTTTGAATGTGCACACAGGAGGCTGTGCAGGTTGACCTGTGGCGCGAGAATAAAAGACAAGGTTGAGCATGAGGGTTGGTTTGTGAAGGCAAGATCTAAATGTCCTAAGATGGGTTGATATGGCAGGTTATACCTCCTGCAGGAACAGCTGCGAGTGCCTCAGCAACTCGTTCGTTGATTAGAGCCGTCAACTGGGCTTGAGTGAGGTTGATACGTCCTCTGCGTCCGCTCATGATCTTCATAACGAAGCAACGTAAGTGAGGAAAGTTCGCGAATGTCACACCTCGACCACGTAAAACAACAAAACGTGGCGGAATCGTCGGGGAGTGTTGTAACAGAATCATTGTTTCATAACACATGAAAAATTGAAATGTTGTTTTATTGATTAAAAGAGTTACAATGTCTTATCAAACTAAGAAGTATAACAAAATTTAACTAGTCTTGAATCTTTTATTGTCACTAAGGCCCAAGTCTGCCTATGTGTATCTTGATCAATCCTATACATCATCTCCTGAAACACATGTGAAAATAGGTACGTCAGCATAAAAATGCCGGCGAGTACATAGGTTTTATTGATTTAGGATTCATGACTTATGAGTTTGGAAAAAGTTGTTTAACAAGAAGTTAGTCATGATCCTTGTACAATGTTTTGTTTTATAACTCATTGGAAAAGCGATGATAGATATGTATATTTAAATGAGTAATATGAGGTTAAATGAATAACCAAGTAAAATGAGTTTGTATAAAACAAATTGTTTTGTAAAACAATGTCTTGTGAAAAAATATGTTATTTGTGTAAAATGTATAAGTCCAAATTGAATGATTTAAATAACGCTACGACATGTAATAATACAAACACTTATATATAGGAAGTATCAGCGGCGTATCCACCATGCTTGTATCACATTACACACGTCTCGTTACTTAAATCACTTACCCAAAAAAACCACCAATGTTAAAATGTTTATGTAAAATCAAATGTCAAAATGTTGTGTGAAAACCTTGTCTAATGTCAAATGTAAATCATGAAATGTGTATATCAATGTCAAAATGTCTATGTCAAATGTCAATCATGTCATGTGCAAACAAAATGTCATGTATGGCAAGTGAAATATGTAACAACTAAACCATAGGTGAAAATGCACAAAACAATGTATTGAAGTAGAACATGGTTTAAATCAATGTTATGTTTTGTGGAAATGCATGTTATACTGAATACAAACATTTATGCGGTATTGTGAAAATGCATACATCCAAGCCTTGTGACTGTGGTGATAAACCCTTAAACAAATTAAAGGTCTATCTGTGTTATGTTTTATCGAATTCGGTCATTCCTTCCATCCAAACATATCTAGGAGGTCAGGAACGGGAGTTGTCAATTCCTATGGTACCATTACCTACTAACGAGCGGCGTGATCAAAGTTAATGAATGTATATGGTCCCATTTAAACAAACCAAATGCCATACCCAAAATGTAAGCATGTGATGAAAATGTACTAAGCATGATGAACATACATAGCATGTGATGTAAAACAAATGCACTAAGTATGATGAACATACATAGCGTGTGATGTAAAACAAATGCACTAAGTATGATGAACATACATAGCGTGAAAAGGTAATGTAAAACAATGTACTAAGTATGCGCTAAATGAACATATATAGCATAAAATGTCATGTAAAATGATGTACTAAGTATGCACACAATGGACATACATAGCAAAAACATAATGAAATCATGTACTAATAGTGTACTAGTGAACATAGCAAGTATATGATATGAAAACATGTAAAACACGAAAGTAACAAGTAGGCACATGTGTTTCACCCCAAAATGTTTGAAAAACAGTAAAAGAGGGGTCTATGTACTCACTTGAGATTGCTCAATAGACTTTAGATATCCACCAAGCAAAGCTAGAAGATCACGGATTCAAACGGCACCCTATATAGATAACTACATAAATAACCGGACCTAAGTCGGGGGATTGGATAGTATGAGGTTTCGTAAACCAAATGAGTATTGAAACTCATATGATATGGTTTAATAAAGCCTACATACTAAAATGAAACCTAACCTAAGTGCTTACGACCCATTACGACCCGTTTAGGTAGCTTATGTTATTTTAACGCGTCGTTCGCGTAAAATGCGTTCGGAATGCCTAACTAGTCCTATGACAAGAAAGATATGCCTTAACATGTTTAATATTGTTGCCAAAACAGTTTATATGTCAAAAGTTATGTTACATAGGCTTAAAATGATTTTTAGCGCAAAAAGGGCATTTTGGTAATTTACCTAAGGCATAATAACTACTTATCATACAACTACTTAACGACGTGACCATAAGGTATAACCTCGGAAGGTTATTCCCTATACAACTATGGTCACATGAAGTATTTGGTCGGATCCTAATGATCGACCAAATGGGTCGGGTTCGAAAGCATAAGCGATTGTTTAGATCGCTTACCTTTACGACCCTAGACAAGCACAATTCTCAACCAGATTCTGAATCAATCCTTTGACTAGACCAAAGGGTCTCTTTTTGAATCATGGAATGGTACTATATAATCCAAGGGTCTTGACTATCACGTAGAAGCCCAATAAGGATTTAAGGTAGTACCTTTTTGAATATCCTACTACGAATCCCTCATATGAAGATATGAAAGGTTTACGAGGATTTGGATAACAAATATCCAGAGTATACAAAAACACAATATGCATAGAAGAAAACACAAAATGCATAAACACATAATCACATAATTGTTTAACTTGATTTTAAATTTGTCATCATTTTGCTAATTGCGCACAAGTATTTAAAGCATACTAGGAATCCATTCCATGGATTTCATATAGTACTTTAAACATTATCAAGAATCTAACTATGAAGATAGAAAGATTTTAAATAGGAAATTCGATTTCGATTGTAAGGAACCGAAATGTTCAAATTAAGGTACACAAGGAATCCAATTAAGGATTCTGATTTGAATGACAATTATCCACAAGCATCTAATTGTGAAGATAAAAAGATCCCATTTGGATTTTGGGAATTGAAGATGTTTTGAAACCTTGCACTGGATGTGCTTAAGTCAAAACATGAAGTAAAAAATGCTTATGAAATTGAGATGCTAGATATGCTAAGGCGACATATGAAGCGGAATTTGAAGGTTAAGTCAATGTATGAGGAAAATATTTTGAGAACTGTGCATGGAGTTCTAAAATGTGTTCAATGTTTTTGGAAACCTTATAAATAATACTTTTGAAATCATAAAGTAGGTATATTAGGTAGGTATATTTATAAAATTGTTTTAAAATCATGCGAGATGAATTTTGAAATTATGTATAAGGTTTTTGAAAACATGAATGATGCTTTTGAAATCATGCACTTGATATAAGTAATTGTACTGTATTAATAACATTTTGAAATCATGAAGGTTGTTTTTGAAAACATAGACAATGTTTTTGAAATCATGGAGGTTGTTCTAGAAAATATAGAAAATGCTTTTGAAATCATGCAGTTGATATGTTAGGTAAATACACTATATTAAAAATGTTTTCGAACTATATATAAAATGTTTTTGAGGTCATGAAGGTTGTTTTGAAAACTTATGTTATGCATGTTGAAAAATCAGAACGTAATGGGTATGAGATTTGGAAATACCCTTAGTTATCTAACCAAGGATTCAAAGGTACAGATGTGCAAAAAGCACGATTACTCACAATTTCACTTTATTTCTTGTACTTCGTCTCCTAGAATGAAACGAGTACTTAATATTCGAGAAAATCATGAGCGATCACTTGAAAGGGAGAATCACAAGAGTAGTTTGTAAAGAGCATAGTTCCTTGATGTAGGTATCATAGGGAAATGCCATATACACATGTAACTACACTTGTACATCAGAATTGTGAACAACAATTTTTATTTATGATCAAAACAGATTGTTTCACAATACAAGAAACCAAAAGAAACAAAGGCATAATACAGCAATATCTTTTGCTCGGCTAATTGCTCATCCAAGGGTTGGATTTGCATTGACAATCTTCGGGCATTTGTTCCTGAAATGGCTCGTCTCACCACAGTTGTAGCAAGTACCAGACGGGAAACGAGCTTGAGTAGGGTTGACTTGGAGTTGGGTAGCAACAAGGTTTGCAACAGCTTTGTTTTGGATAGCAAAGCGGCATATGTTTATCATATGTCCCAGCCGTCCACAGTAGGTACATTTGGAGCAGGGTATGAGGTTTACATGATGACGGTTGCATCGCTTGCACCATGGGGCAGCTCCCAAGTACGGCTTCCTAGCTGGTGGCGTCGTTACCTGGCTAGGTCCCGCTTGAATGGGTGTAACTGCTGCGGGTTTCTTTGAAGCCTTACGCTTTCTTGATTTTGGTGCAGGCCTGTCTTCTGCTTCCTTCGGTGACTCTTGAGTGGCTCCATTTTTGAGACGAGACATGGCAATGCCTAGATCCACAGACTTCAGAATTACTTCGCCTATTTGCTGGGCAAATTTGGCTGTTTGCTCGGACATCTGGGTGTTGAGATGAAGAGACATTCTAGAAGAAATGAAAGACATAGGAAGAAACAAGTGAAATGTTATCTGATAAACAAAACAGAAAGGCAATGCATTCGAATTGCGATCATTTGTTTGTTACCAAGGCAAACAAATGAGACGGTGACAAATCAAAGCAAGCGGGTCATAATAATGTATTGCTGAAGACATGCTTGCCTATAAGTGAACACTCACCCCAAGAGTTCCCAGGTAAGAGTGACTGGTCCAATACTGCGGATTTATACGAACTGTCACACCCCCAAAATCCACCTGCGGAGTATCACCGCTTGAGAGCGTGACTGACCAGGATCAAGCCACCAATCATATTGAACATGCATTTAATATTAAGTAAAGTAAATGAAAACCATTCATTCAATACAAAAGGTGATCAAACAAATTCATCGTTCAAAGTGTAGCGGAAGCATAGTAAATAAACCAGTAATAGTTAACAGTTTAAGTGTCATAATAGTTCAGGGAAAAAGCCACGATCCTTGTCCACAACGACCCGCTTCTCCAGCGCAAACTCCAAGTACCTAGCAATCTGCAAGGCATGTAACAGAATGATCAACAAACTAGTTGAGCGAGTTCACAGAAAGTAAATGCGTAATAGTAAGTTCGTTTGTAATAGGTGGCTCTTCTGGGCCGATTGTATGTTCTATTGGTGGTGGTGTTCCACGTTACTTGTGGTGGTGTTCCACGTTTCCTGTGGTGGTGTTCCACGTTTCCTGTGGTGGTGTTCCACGTTTCTTGTGGTGGTGTTCCACGTTTCCTGTGGTGGTGTTCCACGTTTCTTGTGGTGGTGTTCCACGTTTCCTGTGGTGGTGTTCCACGTTTCTTGTGGTGGTGTTCCACGTTTCCTGTGGTGGTGTTCCACGTTTCCTTAACCACTAGACTACTCGTAACTATAGGTATCCTTCACAACCGAGGATAGTGATGTGGTAGTCTAGTCATAGTGTCAATAGAGTATCTAATCAACCTTTCAATCCCATTCCCAACACCCCGGGAACCCCATGCCTTGGTAATAGTGTGAACTCACCTTGGTTTGCTCGGTATGCTAGGTTATGCACTCACAGGTAATTAATCACGTCCTATAGTATGCACGTATAACAAATCAGTTCATGTTCGCAATGATACGCATGCAATTTAATGTTCACATAACAGTTAGTTTGCATATCGGCACAACACGTATTATTTCACATTGAATCATCAGTTAGTGTGCACGAATACAATTATTAAGATTCATTCCCAAGCATGGCATGTTAAATAAATCAAACATATGTTCCATTATTCAAAGCATAAACCCTATTATCTTTCGACACATTACAGATCCTTCAACAAACAGTTACACAAATATCCTTCGACTCATATATGATCTTTCGACCAACAGTTCTCACAAGTATCTTTCGGACTAATTGTATGTTTCGAACCAAATGCCATCTTTCGACCATATCTATCTTTCGGTTCACGTGTTAACTTTCGTCAAAGCTATCCTTCGGTTCAAGTTTATCTATCGAGTAGCAAGTAACAAACAAAACACAATATCCTAGATGCCTTAGTGGCCGGCACCTATCCCCACCGCCAAGGGTTTTCGGTTGACCGCCCATCTCCACCAATCAAACAATCTCATGATTGACAATTTACTTCCTAAACACACATGACATATGCTACTTACTATGTTTATGAAGCACGTGTAGCTCTAGATCCCATCCACTAAGCCGTCACTTAGATTTTTTTAGTTTGACTATGATTACCATGTCTCACACATATATTCCGCCAACCAAGTTAAGTTTCGGCCACATGCATTCAGCCGCCCAAAACATCCAATCGGAAAAATCACCAAGAACCGTCCACACTTACCAATCACTAGTTTTAATATTATTGACTTATTTATATGGAACATTGCACCTTTTATCCGTATACACTAGCCGACAATTACAGTGATACCCTCCCAAATTTTCATGCATTCCAATGCCCAATGGTCATTCATTGGACCAACTTATATGACATGCAATGAACAATATATATCACGTCATCAGATGCACATGAGACACAAATATAATCTAATTAAATAAATGTAATCAGATGTACATAAAGTCAATCACGAAACACAACATTACTCATAAAGTCATCGATTGACTAGACTCTTTTGCAGACTATATCCTATCCAATTTCCCATGTATTACCACTTTGCACATATAAGAAATCATATGATATCTGACAATTCACATGCATAATAATCATCACTCACAAGTAGTCACATGTATTCATCAAGGACACTGACTATATGTTTTCTTATATACGATCACAATCAGTCAATACACCTATAACTCTAGGTCATTTGCTAATCATCACATAAGCGCATACTATTGTTAATCAAGTCCATGTATAACATAAACGAGCAAAACAAGAAACAATATAATTTCAGATCCACAAACCGAGAGACTTGATCGAAAGAGATGATGTTGCCTCTAGGGGTTGGTGTCCACTGCCGTCGCACCCAGATGTAGATGTAGGGTTTGTTTTGGTTTTTCCTTCCTACTCATTTATGTACAAGTAAATATGTGATTAAAGGACTTGGGCCGGTTACAAAGGCTAATCAAACTGTGATTTTTGGGCCAAGGCTACATAACCATGCAGTTCGATATTTAGGCCAAGTCTAAAGGTTTAATTATTGGTGTTCAAAGTCGTGTTTGGCCCGAGTTCGACTAATTACGCTGATGGGTTTCAAGATCAAATAAACACACACACATAATACACCTACACTTAATACACACCATATAAATCATATAAATCACCATACGTGTACAGTTGTGAACAAACAAGTCGTGAAAACAAACAATCCAAACAATTAACGTGCAGTAAATGCGAAGATGGAAATCGTGGAAATTCGAGTTGTCACATTATCCCCAACTTGAAAGAAATTTCGTCCCGAAATTTGGTACGCACTCACTGAGGAAGCTAGGTAAGTTATATTGTTCACTGGTTTTCCTGGGGTGTCACATCATCCCCCCGTTGATTTGGAATTTCGTCCCGAAATTTAGTAGTAGTAGCTTCAGCCTCAGTAGTGAATGTATTGGTTTCGAATAGCTGGGGGTACTTTTCTTTCATTTGATCTTCGCGTTCCCAGGTATACTCTGGACCACGCTGGGAGTTCCAACGAACTCGAACAAGAGGGATTCTCTTGTGCTTGAGGACCTTAACATCCCGGTCCGTGATTTCAACTGGTTCCTCGACGAACTGCAACCGCTCGTCGATAGTGAGTTCCTTAAAAGGAACTATGAGGGTCTCATCTGACAGACACTTCTTCAGATTCGACACGTGAAACACATTGTGAACTGCACCGAGTTCAGCTGGTAGATTCAGTCTGTAGGCTACTGGGCCTATTCTTTCAGTGATTTCGAACGGCCCAACATACCGTGGATTGAGTTTGCCTCGTTTACCAAATCGAACCACACCCTTCCAGGGTGAAACTTTCAATAAAACCCGGTCCCCGACCTCAAATTCCAATGGTTTTCTACGCTTGTCCGCGTAGGCTTTCTGACGGTCGCGTGCTGCCGCCATGCGTTGTCGTATCTGCGCAATCTTTTCTGTGGCGTCCACTACAATCTCTGGACCCGTAATTTGACTATCCCCCACCTCTGCCCAACAGAGAGGTGACCGGCATTTACGTCCGTACAATGCCTCAAATGGAGCGGCTTGAATGCTGGTGTGGTAACTGTTATCGTATGAAAACTCCACTAAAGGGAGGTGTTTTTCCCAGCCGTTGCCGAAATCGATAACACATGTCCAAAGCATGTCTTCAAGTGTTTGGATTGTTCGCTCAGACTGCCCGTCCGTCTGAGGGTGATATGCCGTGCTCATGTCTAATCGTGAGCCGAAAGACCTGTGCATCGCTTGCCATAGTTCTGACGTGAATCGTGCATCCCGATCCGAAATGATGGAGGTGGGCACCCCGTGCCTCGAAACAACTTCTTTAAGATAGATGTCTGCGAGAGTGGAGAACTTATCCATTTCCTTTATAGCCCGGAAGTGTGCAGACTTGGTGAGTCTATCCACGATCACCCATATGGTATCATTCCCACGCTGGGATCTAGGTAAGCCCGTAACAAAATCCATGGAAATCTCTTCCTATTTCCACTACGGTATCCTGGGTTGTTGAAGTAGGTCTGAGGGTTTCTGGCACTTTGTCTTGACTCTCGCACAAGTCAAACATTTGCCGACGTAAGCTGCAATGCGGGCCTTCATGCTAGGCCACCAGTATGTAGTTCTAATGTCGTGGTACATTTTACCCGACCCTGGATGTACCGAGTAGCGAGACTTGGGTGCTTCGACCAGCACGAGCTCTCGTAAACCGCCATATAGTGGGACCCTAACACGTCCTGTCACATAGTAAGCGTCGTCTTCCTTTTGTTCTAATCGTTGCCTTGATCCGCGTAAGGCTTTAGCCCTGACGTTCTCTGGTTTAAGTGCTTCAATCTGAGCAGCTCGTATCTGTGCAGGAAGACTGGACTGAATAGTGAGCTGTAGCGCTAGCACGCGCCGAGGTAAAGTGTCTTTCCGACTGAGAATCAGAATGTCGTTGATGGAGTCAAGAACATTTTGTCTAGGTAGGGTTTGCACACTCTGTTCGTAATGTCCATAAATACGGCGGGTGTGTTCAATAATATCAAACCATTTATCACATCAATCATAAAATATAGTAGTTGAAATAATTCATAAAACCCAAAACATTTGATGTTCAAACCAAACTTTGTTCGAATAGTGGAAACATAATAATGAAAAACCCAAAAAGAAGTTATAAGTTCAATTAGCGTTCATTGCGTCTCCTCCTCCTAACATGAAAACTCGACCTCTTGCCTCGTTGCCATTGTTATTGTTGTTTCCCCCGTTGTTGTCGTTGTTCCCGTTGCCCTGGTTATTGTTGTGGTTCTGATTCTGGTTCAACTGAGGACAATCGCGTTTGTAGTGTCCTTCTGCCCCACACTGGAAACATCCCCGGTTTCCACGCTGTGGTTGCTGCTGCTGGTTCTGTGGAGCTGGCGGTGGGAGTTGCTGGTTCTGATTTGCAGGCCGTGGACTCCTACAGTCTTTGGCCTCATGACCCATCTTGAGGCATCTTTGACAACGAACCTTATTACACTGGCCACTGTGATGTTTGTTGCAGGTGTTACACTTCGGAAGGTTTCCTCGATACCCTCCCTGTCTGTGGCTGCTAGAGGAGTGCTGACTGGGACTCTGATAGCTGTCTGTCTTTCGCTGTTGGGCTTGTGACTGTACTGATGCTGACCCCTTGCTAGAATCCCCATCCCATTTTCTCTTACTTTCGCTGGGAGTAGCAAGTGTAGTAGAAGCAGTGGCGGTAGCGGTAGCACTGATACGCTTTGGCAGTTTGCCCTGGTCTACTGCCTGATCTGTGATGCGGTGAGCGAGACGCTGAATTTCTTGAATGTTGTTGAGGTTAGCCGACGTCACGTGGCTCTGAATCTCTGGCGCCAAACCCTTGAGATACAACTCGATGCGCTTGTATGGAGGGTCTACCATAGTTGGGCACAACACAGCCAACTCATTCGACCTTTTGGTGTAAGCTTCGATTTCCGAACCAACCATCTTCAGATTATACAACTCATCCTCCAACTTGTGGATGTCTTCTCTTGTGCAATATTCCCTCTTAATCAGTTCTTTGAATTCATTCCAGGGTGTGGCGTTAGCAGCTGCCAACCCTAGTATCCGTACTTGCGCGTTCCACCAGATTAACGTGATTTCTTCCAAAGTGCCTGTGGCGTACTTGAACCTGCGAGCCTCAGGGCATTCACACATCTCGAATACCGACTCGAGCTTCCCAAACCAATGGAGTAGTCCCACTGCTCCTTCTGTGCCACTGAATGTGCTTGGACGACTGTCCATGAAATTCTTGAATGTGCAGACAGGTTGCTATGCGTCCTGACCCGTTGCGCGAGAAAGATAGATCAAGGTTAAGCGCGAGAGTTGGGTCACGGGAGTAGGATCTAACATCCTAGGATAGGTCTGGAATAGCAGGTTATACCTCCTGCTTGTGCGACTGCAAGCGCCGCAGCAACTTGTTCGTTAATGAGAGCCGTCAACTGGGCTTGAGTCATGTTAACACGTCCAGACATGATCGGACAGTAAAGGTAGCATAAGTATGAATGGTTCGCGAGTAGTGCGATGACAGAAAAGCGTAGGCATATAGGTGTTCTTAGTCAATAACAGGTAGTGAGCAAAAGTAAGGTAAGCATACTACGAGCAAAGTTCTAAGCAGTTCTAGCAAGCAGGTAATAAACATAAACCTTATTACCTAGGATGTCGAGTCTTGCACGTGGAGCGAAGCGTCGTTGTGGATCGTTGAGAGCACTGTTCTGGTTATAGTCTGGTTTTAGTAAAAACGTTTTTCCCATATTAAAACCAAGTTCTCTATAACCAATGGCTCTGATACCAATCTGTCACACCCCCAAAATCCACCTGCGGAGTATCACCGCTTGAGAGCGTGACTGACCAGGATCAAGCCACCAATCATATTGAACATGCATTTAATATTAAGTAAAGTAAATGAAAACCATTCATTCAATACAAAAGGTGATCAAACAAATTCATCGTTCAAAGTGTAGCGGAAGCATAGTAAATAAACCAGTAATAGTTAACAGTTTAAGTGTCATAATAGTTCAGGGAAAAAGCCACGATCCTTGTCCACAACGACCCGCTTCTCCAGCGCAAACTCCAAGTACCTAGCAATCTGCAAGGCATGTAACAGAATGATCAACAAACTAGTTGAGCGAGTTCACAGAAAGTAAATGCGTAATAGTAAGTTCGTTTGTAATAGGTGGCTCTTCTGGGCCGATTGTATGTTCTATTGGTGGTGGTGTTCCACGTTACTTGTGGTGGTGTTCCACGTTTCCTGTGGTGGTGTTCCACGTTTCCTGTGGTGGTGTTCCACGTTTCTTGTGGTGGTGTTCCACGTTTCCTGTGGTGGTGTTCCACGTTTCTTGTGGTGGTGTTCCACGTTTCCTGTGGTGGTGTTCCACGTTTCTTGTGGTGGTGTTCCACGTTTCCTGTGGTGGTGTTCCACGTTTCCTTAACCACTAGACTACTCGTAACTATAGGTATCCTTCACAACCGAGGATAGTGATGTGGTAGTCTAGTCATAGTGTCAATAGAGTATCTAATCAACCTTTCAATCCCATTCCCAACACCCCGGGAACCCCATGCCTTGGTAATAGTGTGAACTCACCTTGGTTTGCTCGGTATGCTAGGTTATGCACTCACAGGTAATTAATCACGTCCTATAGTATGCACGTATAACAAATCAGTTCATGTTCGCAATGATACGCATGCAATTTAATGTTCACATAACAGTTAGTTTGCATATCGGCACAACACGTATTATTTCACATTGAATCATCAGTTAGTGTGCACGAATACAATTATTAAGATTCATTCCCAAGCATGGCATGTTAAATAAATCAAACATATGTTCCATTATTCAAAGCATAAACCCTATTATCTTTCGACACATTACAGATCCTTCAACAAACAGTTACACAAATATCCTTCGACTCATATATGATCTTTCGACCAACAGTTCTCACAAGTATCTTTCGGACTAATTGTATGTTTCGAACCAAATGCCATCTTTCGACCATATCTATCTTTCGGTTCACGTGTTAACTTTCGTCAAAGCTATCCTTCGGTTCAAGTTTATCTATCGAGTAGCAAGTAACAAACAAAACACAATATCCTAGATGCCTTAGTGGCCGGCACCTATCCCCACCGCCAAGGGTTTTCGGTTGACCGCCCATCTCCACCAATCAAACAATCTCATGATTGACAATTTACTTCCTAAACACACATGACATATGCTACTTACTATGTTTATGAAGCACGTGTAGCTCTAGATCCCATCCACTAAGCCGTCACTTAGATTTTTTTAGTTTGACTATGATTACCATGTCTCACACATATATTCCGCCAACCAAGTTAAGTTTCGGCCACATGCATTCAGCCGCCCAAAACATCCAATCGGAAAAATCACCAAGAACCGTCCACACTTACCAATCACTAGTTTTAATATTATTGACTTATTTATATGGAACATTGCACCTTTTATCCGTATACACTAGCCGACAATTACAGTGATACCCTCCCAAATTTTCATGCATTCCAATGCCCAATGGTCATTCATTGGACCAACTTATATGACATGCAATGAACAATATATATCACGTCATCAGATGCACATGAGACACAAATATAATCTAATTAAATAAATGTAATCAGATGTACATAAAGTCAATCACGAAACACAACATTACTCATAAAGTCATCGATTGACTAGACTCTTTTGCAGACTATATCCTATCCAATTTCCCATGTATTACCACTTTGCACATATAAGAAATCATATGATATCTGACAATTCACATGCATAATAATCATCACTCACAAGTAGTCACATGTATTCATCAAGGACACTGACTATATGTTTTCTTATATACGATCACAATCAGTCAATACACCTATAACTCTAGGTCATTTGCTAATCATCACATAAGCGCATACTATTGTTAATCAAGTCCATGTATAACATAAACGAGCAAAACAAGAAACAATATAATTTCAGATCCACAAACCGAGAGACTTGATCGAAAGAGATGATGTTGCCTCTAGGGGTTGGTGTCCACTGCCGTCGCACCCAGATGTAGATGTAGGGTTTGTTTTGGTTTTTCCTTCCTACTCATTTATGTACAAGTAAATATGTGATTAAAGGACTTGGGCCGGTTACAAAGGCTAATCAAACTGTGATTTTTGGGCCAAGGCTACATAACCATGCAGTTCGATATTTAGGCCAAGTCTAAAGGTTTAATTATTGGTGTTCAAAGTCGTGTTTGGCCCGAGTTCGACTAATTACGCTGATGGGTTTCAAGATCAAATAAACACACACACATAATACACCTACACTTAATACACACCATATAAATCATATAAATCACCATACGTGTACAGTTGTGAACAAACAAGTCGTGAAAACAAACAATCCAAACAATTAACGTGCAGTAAATGCGAAGATGGAAATCGTGGAAATTCGAGTTGTCACACGAACACTCTAGCCTTAGACAGAAAACTCAGAGTACAGGCATTCACCCTTCCAGTTTGCACGTGTTCACATCAAAAGACCCAAACTTTGACGAGATTTTGAAAACTTAGAGGGTTCAAAACCTAGTAATCAATCATCCTAGAACAGATGATTAGTTTTCAAAGCGGTTTTGAAATATATGTTCTTGTTATGGTTGTCGCCTAAGGATAGGTGACGGTATTGTTTTATGACTAAACGCATGTAAACTCGCGTTAGGGTCCTAGGAAGGTTATAGACTAGGTCAAAGCATTACTAATAACCTAATTCCTTATAACCATGAGCTCTGATACCAACTCCTCTGTCACACCCCGACCACGTAAAACAACAAAACCTGGCGGAATCGTCGGGGAGTGTTGTAACAGAATCATTGTTTCATAACACATGAAAAATTGAAATGTTGTTTTATTGATTAAAAGAGTTACAATGTCTTATCAAACAAAGAAGTATAACAAAATTTAACTAGTCTTGAATCTTTTATTGTCACTAAGGCCCAAGTCTGCCTATGTGTATCTTGATCAATCCTACGCATCATCTCCTGAAACACATGTGAAAATAGGTACGTTAGCATAAAAATGCTGGCGAGTACATAGGTTTTATTGATTTAGGATTCATGAAATATGAGTTTGGAAAAAGTTGTTTAACAAGAAGTTAGTCATGATCCTTGTAAAATGTTTTGTTTTATAACTCATTGGAAAAGCGATGATAGATATGTGTATTTAAATGAGTAATGTGAGGTTAAATGAATAACCAAGTAAAATGAGTTTGTATAAAACAAACTGTTTTGTAAAACAATGTCTTGTGAAAAAAATATGTTATTTGTGTAAAATGTATAAGTCCAAATTGAATGATTTAAATAACGCTACGACATGTAATATAATACAAGCACTTATATATAGGAAGTACCAGCGGCGTATCCACCATGCTTGTATCACATTACACACGTCTCGTTACTTAAATCACTTACCCAAACAAACCACCAATGTAAAAATGTTTATGTAAAATCAAATGTCAAAATGTTGTGTGAAAACCATGTCTAATGTCAAATGTAAATCATGAAATGTGTATATCAATGTCAAAATGTCTATGTCAAATGTCAATCATGTCATGTGTAAACAAAATGTCATGTATGGCAAGTGAAATATGTATCAACTAAACCATAGGTGAAAATGCACAAAACAATGTATTGAAGTAAAACATGGTTTAAATCAATGTTATGTTTTGTGGAAATGCATGCTATACTGAATACAAACATTTTTGCGGTATTGTGAAAATGCGTACACCCAAGCCTTGTGACTATGGTGATAAACCCTTAAACAAATTAAAGGTCTATCTGTGTTATGTTTTATCGAATTCGGTCATTCCTTCCATCCAAACATACCTAGGATGTCAGGAACGGGAGTTGTCAATTCCTATGGTACCATTACCTACTAACGAGCGGCGTGATCAAAGTTAATGAATGTATATGGTCCCATTTAAACAAACCAAATGTCATACCCAAAATGTAAGCATGTGAGGAAAATGTACTAAGCATGATGAACATACATAGCATGTGATGTAAAACAAATGCACTAAGTATGATGAACATACATAGCGTGTGATGTAAAACAAATGCACTAAGTATGATGAACATACATAGCGTGAAAAGGTAATGTAAAACAATGTACTAAGTATGCGCTAAATGAACATATATAGCATAAAATGTCATGTAAAATGATGTACTAAGTATGCACACAATGGACATACATAGAAAAAACATAATGAAATCATGTACTAATAGTGTACTAGTGAACATAGCAAGTATATGATATGAAAACATGTAAAACACGAAAGTAACAAGTAGGCACATGTGTTTCACCCCAAAATGTTTGAAAAACAGTAAAAGAGGGGTCTATGTACTCACTTGAGATTGCTCAATAGACTTTAGATATCCACCAAGCAAAGCTAGAAGATCACGGATTCAAACGACACCCTATATAGATAACTACATAAATAACCGGACCTAAATCAGGGGATTGGATAGTATGAGGTTTCGTAAACCAAATGAGTATTGGAACTCATATGATATGGTTTAATAAAGCCTACATACTAAAATGAAACCTAACCTAAGTGCTTACGACCCATTACGACCCGTTTTGGTAATTTTTTTTTTTTTTGGGTAAAGGGTTACCCCGGTAAATTTTATAAATCACCAAATAAAAGAACAGGGTGTGCCAAAACACTGACACACACTACAATTCAAGACAACCACGACAACAAAAACAAAGCCCACAAAAACGACAACCAAGAACAAAACAACCCGAAACAAAATACATGACCAGCTACAACTATCTATCTAACAAAGCCCATCGATGCTTAACCCGGGTCTTCATTCAGCGCCCTAGCTGGGATCTGCCACTTCGTCATAACTCGATTGTAATCCACATGCCTTTGGAGCCTGAAATCCATCAACCGAAGCCGGACCGTGTTTTTAATCTTCTCGGTAACCTGGATAACCGAACAATGGGTTCTGGTGAAGAGCCGGTTATTGCGCTCTTGCCAGATGAAATAAGCCGAAGCTGCTACCACCAACTTACAAACCACGCGGCCTAAAGTTTTTGAATTTGCGTGCTGGTCCATCCACACCGAGATAGAATCCCACGACCCATTCACATCATCCATATCAGCCATATTCTTTACGTTCATCCAAACCTGAGATGCAAAAACACACGAGAAAAAAAGATGATCTCTTGAATCTCGACCATACTGGCAAAGAGGACAACACATGAGCCTTAAGTTTGTTTCACTACCCGCTTCCCATACTCGCAACCGATCCTGGGTTCTCAGCTTATTTTTTATAACCAACCAAAGGTGGAATGAGTGTCGAGGAATACACTGACTAAACCAAATCATATTCGCCCAACTGCTAGGCGTGTCTCGGCTACGGATACTGTGCCACACTTCCAACGAGCTAAACTGGCACCGATTACCCTCCGAATCCTTCCAAATCGTTAAGTCCTGTAACTGGGGAGTAAGCATATCAAGAGTCAATCCAATCAAAACTGGATAGATATCATACCAGGCTTGCGGCCATTTCCATTCACCATTTTCATCAACTAAGTCCGCAACCGAGGAATTGAGATTAAAGCCCGCATTTGCAATACGTCTTGGAGTTATCATCGACCTGAGTGGACTCAAGTGACACCAGTTATCACTCCAGGCATTCGTTTGCCTACCAGAACGAATTACTTTCCAAACAAACGGCCGAATAATGTTACGAATGGATAGAATCTTCCTCCACCCCCAACTCATACTACCCCTGCATTGAATCTCCCAGAAATTTTGATCCTTAACTTTATAATCATAGATCCATTGCACCCATAAAGATTTGCGTTTGACCAGAATGCTCCAAATATGATTAGTGATTAAAGCTTTGTTTACATCCCCAATTCTCCGGATTCCTAGGCCCCCCTCCTGTTTCGGAAGACATACATCATTCCACGCAACCTTAGCCTTAACCTTACCCACATTACCTGCATTCCAAAGAAATCGACGCATACGTTTCTCCAAGTCATTAATGACACGAGCCGGAATAATAAAAACCGACGCCCAATAGAGATGCATGGCTGACAGGACCGAGTTGATAAGCTGAAGTCTTCCCGCGAACGATAGAGTTTTTGTCATCCAATTGTTGATCCTTTTGTCCATTCGGTCAACTAGAACTTTACAATGATTAGCGGATAATTTAGATGTGATCAACGGCACACCTAAATACCGAACTGGCAAAGAACCTTCCTGAAACGGCATAATGTTTAAAATTTCCTGCCGAATATGCTGGGGAACATTACAGAAAAACACCGTGCTTTTAGCAAGATTCGGAACCAGCCCCGACATGCTCGTGAACTCCTCTAATGCGGACTTGATCTTGCTAACCGACAAGATACTTCCATGCACAAATATAAACAAATCATCTGCAAAGGATACGTTTATTATTTTTTGTTTCTTACAGTGCGCATGATATTGAAACGCCAAACTTGAGCTAGCAGCCTTTTGGAGACCTAGAGTTAACACCTCCATTACAAGAGTGAACAAATATGGGGACATCGGGTCCCCTTGGCGCAAACCCCTCTTCCCCTTAAAGAACCCGTGTAGGTTACCATTTATACTCAAAGAGTATGTTGCCGTGGTAACACACGCCATTATCCACTTCACCATTCTTCTATGCAAGCCGAATTGACTAAGAATCCTCTCCAAGAAAGACCAGCTCACTGTGTCATAAGCCTTTTGAATATCTATCTTGAAAGCACATCTAGGGGGGCCTTTGTTTAAATGATAATTATGCATCAGTTCTTGCGTTAAAAGAATGTTGTCAGAAATCCGTCTACCTGGAACAAAAGCAGACTGATTTATGCTGACTAGAGCCTCCAAACTACCCTTCAATCTGTCCGTTATGATCTTACTAATACACTTATAGAGCACGTTGCAGCAAGAAATAGGTCGATAATCCAAAACCGAATCCGGAGTTTCCACCTTGGGGATAAGAGCCAAGATGGTATGGTTAAGTTGTTTCAGCATTTGACCGTTTTCAAAGAACTCCAACACCGCATCTGTAATTTCATTACCCACTATCTCCCAGGCATGCTTAAAAAAAGCCGACGTATACCCGTCCGGGCCCGGCGCTTTGGTTTCACTGATGCTAAACATAGCATTTTTCACCTCTTCACGAGTAACTTGCCTTACCATATTATTCGCATCATTCTGGCTGACCACACTAGTGAAAACATCAGAAGTGTAAATGTTCGACACCTTATCCTCCGTCCCCAAAAAAACCGAATAATGATTGACAAGAGCCGCCACCGCGTCCTCACCTTCAAACCGATTTCCTGTTACATCACGAATGCAATGAATTTTACTACGATAATTCCTGCATTTGACTGAGTTGTGGAAAAAAGCCGTATTCGAATCCCCAGCACAAAGCCATTCCACTTTTGATTTTTGTTTCAGGAAACATTCCTCATCGTATGCGGCTACTTTAAACTCAAGGAGGCATTGTTGTTCCCTTTGTCTAAACTCTACGTCCAACGGGTTCAAATCCACCAGTTTCTGAGCCTCATCTAACTCCTTACGCATCTGAATCACTTTTTTATGCAAGTTTCCTTGCTGAAAAAGTATCTTTCTAAGCCCCGGTTTCAGATTGCGTAACTTATTGGTGACCGAATACATAGTACAACCAGCAATAGTTTTAGCCCATTCACGCTCCACACAAACTTTAAACTCAGGCTTGGACGTTATAAAGTTTGCGAATTTAAACGGCTTCGGCTTGTAGCTAATAATCACATTATTCAGCTTTAAAATACACGGGGTGTGATCAGAAATACGGGAAGGATGAAACATTACATAGGCATCTTGAAACAACTCTAGACCCTTTAAATTGCACATAACCCGATCGATCTTCCTAAGCAAACCCATACCTTCTCGCGGCTTCTGATTCCACGTGAAGTGAATACCATGGCCTTTAACATCAACCAACTCCGAATTTTGAACACACTCATAAAACTCCCTCATGCCTATCGACAGACTAGACGTTCCAATAGACGAATCATCAATATGCAAGGCTGAATTAAAATCCCCCATAACATACCAAGCTTTATCCGAACATAAAAGCTTATGTCGGCATAAATCGTCCCATAGACCCCGACGCTCTTGGTAACTATTCATCGCATAAACAAAAGAGCAGAACACATTCGAATTATCAACCTTGGACCAGATTTGCGTATGGATGACCTGCTCAGTCTGCGCTAGCACCATAACGTCCACCAGTTCATTATTCCATCCGATAATGATTCTTGTACCCCGCTGACATAATCCTCCGTTCGACGTCCAGCTCCATCGTCTAAATACTTTGTTACAAACACTATCCAAATTCGTAACACTCACATGGGACTCCAGAATTGCACAAACAGAAACTTTATTTTCCGACAAAAGCACCCGAACCTCATTTTGTTTCAGGGGTTGGTTCAAACCCCTTATATTCCATGAGACTATACTATCCATTAAAACCCTTGTGCCCGGGAGTGCTTGCCCCCTCAGAATACTTACACTGGTCATTCCTCATAAATTCCGACATTTCAGTCGGAATAGTTTCCACAATTTCTTCAACTCGTGAACTTGTGCCATTACCTTTATGTTCGCTAGCTCTTGCCTCATTAACTTGACTTTCATTACCCATTTCCGCATCCCCAACCCCCTTAGACAGTATATCAAACGAGTTTCGTGTCTGCACCTTCGTATTTTCAGATTCGTTTACATTGCCTTCCTTTGTACCCGACGTGCTCGGCCCAAACTTGTTCATCTTCGGTCTGTAAATAAACTTTTGCTTTTGCCTTTTGTGTGTCACACCTACTCTCGCTACCCTCCTGTTATCAGTAGTAAATCCCTCGTCATCAATAATCACCTGTTTTGCTTTAGTTTGGACATTCTTAGCACATGTCTGGTCACTATGACCAAAGATACAGCATAACGAGCATCTCTGCGGCTTCCATTCATACTCCACCTTCACCTTTTCTGTGATATATCCCTCTCCTTCCAATTTCGGAATTGCAACAATTATATGATCTTTAAGTTCATACTCCGCATCTATTTCAATTAGGGCCCTTGCAAAACTGCTCCTTCCCCAATTATCTGCACACATATCAGCCGTATATCCATCTAATCTTTTCGGTGTTCCAATCTTTGAGGCCAACAAACTCAAACCATCATCCGTATAAATAGCGATCGGAACATTATACATCTTGACCCAAACAGGAACTGACTTGATACCCTCTTTCCTTAGACTGATATCCGGAGACCAAACATTCAAAAACAGTGGCACCTTCCTAATCAACCATGGTCCCCCTTCCAAAACTTTTGACATGCCCTCTTTTGAATCAAACTTAAAGAAGAAGAACCCATCCTTATTCATCATAACTTTCGAGAACCCATGCTTTGCCCACACATTTTTCACATAATATTCCACAACAGGAAATGGCAACCGATTGCCCAAAAAATAACCATACAAAACATTCTCAAATTTGTCTTGGACCTGTTTGATTACCTCACGAGGAATAAGCACATCGGCATCCTGAACCGTCTCCGTAGCATCCAACTTACGAAAGTTGACTTCCCTTTTCTGCGAAGTTTGAGTTCTAACCTTGTCTGCATACGAGAAGCTTGGAGTAACAACCTTAGCAGCCGTTTGCCCCCCCATATTCTCTAATTCAGAACCCTTATTAGCCATTGTACTCGAATTAGGGTTTGCATGGGGAGCCGACGTACCAGTCAGATACTCGTCTCCATACCCCCACACGTCATCTAGCTCCACAGGTTTTGAAATTTCAAACAACCCATCAATGACCGACGAATTATTAGTAGAGTACATACCTCGTCGTGGTAATAAGGGATTACCCTCAATGTTCGTAACTCTTAGTCCAATACCACGCAGCGGAGGTGTATTATTCTCACTCCCAGGTGTACCATGATCCGAATACTTGAACCCGTCACTATTGTTCTCCATGCATGCACGACACCAATAGCACGAAAAGAACAACAAGCAAAAAAACAGATGAAACCCTAAACAGCCGTCACGCTAACCAAGGATGAAATCAAGAACAAACCGTGAAACCCTAGCGAATGGACTTTGAAACCCTAATCAGCCAAACGAAAAAGATCTTAATCGTGACTTCAAAAGATTAGAAACCACGGTAGAAGTCTAGTATCCTTACTCAGAAGGAACGACAACACCACAATTGCTAACCCAAATCAATCACAACAAGATCAGATTGAGCAAGAACAAGAACAAAACTAGGGTTTCCTAGGAGTCGCCAAAATCGCCCAGAGCAGCCCTCCCGTTTTGGTAATTTACCTAAGGCATAATTGTCAAACCCCCAAAAATCCACATGCGGAGTACCACGCTTGGAGGCGTGACTGACCAGGATCTTAGCCATCAATCACATTGAACTCATAGATATATGTAAAGAAGACTTTCATTGATTATCAGTAAGTATTTCAATGTTTCAATAATTCACAGTTACAGCGGAAGCATAAATCATTCATTACATGTTTATTAACCACATGGGAAAAGCCTTTAATCTTGTATTGTGTTTCCATGTTTCTCGACCCATGACCTCTCCAGCTTTTCAGACAGCAAGTTCCTATGATATGCACCTAAGGACCTGCAAGGCATGTGGCAACGAGTCATCAACAAAGTTGAGCGAATTCACGGTTGGTTGTTTAGTTATAGTATTCGTTTGGTAAATCATTTGTTCGTTCTGTACCAGGTATCATATTAATTCGTATCGCGGTCTCCCAAACATGTTTGCGAAGATTAGTGGGGGTTTCCCATGTATCCTAGACTAGTTGTGTTTGTATTTGTATCGCGGTCTCCCAGACATGTTTGCGAAGATTAGTATTCGTATCGCGGCCTCCTAGGCATGTGTGCGAAGATTAATGTTTGTATTGCGGCCTCCTAGGCATGTGTGCGAAGATTAGTGGGGGCTTCCCGTGTTTTACTAGTCTAGCTGTATCTATAGGTTTCCTACACCTAACGAGGTCAGTGGTACGTATTTCTGTAGTGATGTAAGTACAAGTAATCATACAATCCCATTCCCAACCCCGGGAATCCCATGCCTTGGTAGGAGTGTGAACTCACCTCGGTTTGCTCGGTTTGCTAATTTATGTGCTCACAAATATTCAGTCAAAGCCTATAGCATGTACGTATACGCCGTCAGTTTATGTTCACATTGTTTTCACATAAGTTAAAATCATTGAATGCATGCCAGGTAGTGATCACTGATGAACACATAGTCGTTATGTAATTCATTCACGTTCACAGTTTATATGTATTTTCCTTATCCTTGTTTAACAGCTAGGTGTATCGATCAAAACTAAATTATAACTGATATTATCAACATGCAAGATTTAACATATAATCAATCATTATCATGCTTGTTTCAAGACTACACATGGCTTTTCATTTTATTCAAGAGTTATCAGCTTTGTCAGATCACATGTCATCAAATGTATTGGACCCCCAACTTGAGTTGCATGAATTGTGTATTATAATCACATGACTTCTAATATGTTCAATTAATGCAGTCTGCACCTGTTGATTTTCAAAAGCATTTAAACCACTTTGACTATGTTATGTGTGCTAGACCTAAAACCAGATCATGATTCCTTGGCCCTCAATAACAGTCATTAACAGTCAGCAATTATCACGCATGTTCACCAATACAAACAACTCAGTTCACTGTTCATATAACAACCTAATCGACGAAACCCCTACTCCCCCTTTTCGTCGCACACAGGTCGACGAAACACTCTTGTTCCGTCGGACCCCTTTGTTTCGTCGGGTCCTTTGTTTCGTCGGGTCCTTTGTTTCACCGGGAGCAGTTGTCTCCTACACAGATAAACCCTAATATGCACAGTTATCTTATCACAGGATACACTGAACGGTTTCTGGTTTTATCATGCGAGCACATCATCATCGTTTATATTCTCAAACAACCTATCAATAATCATCATCAATCATCGTAATATTATCATTCATCATAACAGTTAGCATGAATCGTCATAGCAACCCAAATAGTTCATCAATCAAGCACAGTACCGTAATCAAGTACAAGTCAAATCTAACTGTGACCCTATAACACAACTTCAGATTATACATAACAGGTTTCAATAACAACATTAGTGATTCAACAAAACTACAAGAACTCGAATCTAACAGAATGCTAACCAGTAAAAGGGACGACCACCGATGCACAAGAAATCTCCTAGTGGACCAATGAGTGTTGTCGACTGTGAGTTGAGGGAATTAGGGTTCGAATAATTGTGTGGGTGCAAGATAATTATAACCGATACATGGCTGGGCCTCACTTGGGCCGGAAGCCCATCTTGGTGAGACTCACTGTTCCGTCAGCCCAGTGATGACGAAACTCACTATTTCGTCGAGTTCATGGCGAGGTTTTAATACTAAAGTTTCGTGGGGTATGGTTGTGGTTTGTGATCAGTTTAATTGCTTGCATAAATTTATAACCAATAACCAACCCATAGTTTACACATTCTCAAAAATACACATATTTAAATAGTACGCATACTTAAATAAATTTTCAAAGACAGAGTTTGTAACAAATAACATGTCCAGGGAAGGTCTTAGAAACTCGGGTTGTCACATCATCCTCAACTTGAAAGAAATTTCGTCCCGAAATTTAGCACGTGGTTACTGAGGAAGCTAGTTGTGTTGCGTTGTTTTCTGGTTTTCATGGGGTGTCACATCATCCCCCCGTTGGTTTGGAATTTCGTCCCGAAAATCCGCATTAGCTTCAACCTCAGCAGTGGTTGCACTGCTCTCGAACAATGGGGATATGTGAGTTTCATTTGGTTTTCTCGTTCCCAGGTAACTCTGGGGCCACGATGGGAGTTTTAGCGAACTCGAACAATTGGTATCCTGGTGCGTTTGAGAATCTTGACCTCCCGGTCCAAGATTTCCACTGGTTTTTTGACAAATCGCAACTGATAGTCGATGATGAGCTCCTTGAAAGGAACTATGAGGGTTTCACCTGACAGACACCTCTTCAGATGAAACTTGGAATATGCTGTGAACTCCACTGAGTTCTGTTGGTAGGTTCAGTTTGTACGCCACTTTGCCTATTTTCCATGGTTTCGAAAGGTTTTAGGGAATAACCTTTCGAGGTTATACCTTATGGTCACTTAGGTTTAATTAGTCGCATGATAGGTAGTTATATGCCCTTGGTAAATTACCAAAATACCCTTTTCATACATAATTGGTAATTAAGCATATGTAACCTAAACTTTTGGTCACGTAACTAATTATGTAACATAATTAAACATGTATGGGCATAAATACTTGTCATAGGACTAATTAGACGTCTCGAACGCGCTTTTGCGTGCACGACGCGTTAAAGTAGCGTAAGGTACCTTAATGGGTCGCGATGGGTCGAAAGCACTTAGGTTAGGTTCCGATTTAGGATGTAGGCTTTGTTAAACCATATCACATGAGTTCCAACACTCATTTGGTTTACAAGACCTCATTCTATCCGATCTTCCGATTTAGGCGTCTATTGTTTAACTAGTGGTTCGATTACTAGGAGCTACTTGATTTCTCTGGTTTGCTCGAGTTTGTTGAAGTTCTATTTGATCAAGGATACTTTGCACTACATGTGAGTACATAGTTCCCCTATTTTACTTCTTTTAAATGTTTTGGGGTGATTCATATGTACGAAATGTTTTTAAGGTTTAAACGATGATTTCAAAAACGATTAAAACGATTTTTACTAAACTAAGAACGATTTCGATAAAGTGAACGAACTTGTTGGTTGTAGTTACATAACGAATGACATTCATTAGCATTGATCAAGCCGACCAGTATTAGGTTATGGTACCATAGGATCTGACAAATCCCGTTACTTTACTACCCCCATGGTTATGTGTGGGGGTTATGGGTAGCGACTGAATCTGATGTTTGTTAACTTACCCTTTGGTGGTTTGTTAATACGAGAATGAGTTGAACGATGGACGAGTCACAAAGGTTTGAATGTTATTAGCGAGACGACCATATATAAGTTTTCACAATTAAAACGAGGACGATTTAAACGATCTAAACGAGTAAACGATTTGGGAACGAGTAAACGATTTGGGAACGATTTGGGAACGAATTGAAAACGATTTGGAAACGATGTTAAATGATTTCGATAAACGATTGGTTTTTGGTTAAGTGTATAGATAACGAGACGGGGGTAATATGGTGAAAACATGGTAGATACGCCGCTGGTACTTCTTATATATAAGTGTTTTCATCATATTACATATCGTGGCGTTATTTAGTTCACTGGGGTAAACGATTTTGAAACGATGTCACGCAACGATGTTTTTCTAAGAGATATAAACTATACGAGTTTTTAACGAGCTTTTACAAGATATGTTACAAGTTGGTTTTCTAGAACAAATGTTTTTGGGGTTAAGAAGCATGGCTACGAGATTTTATAAACTATAATCAACTTGATTTGAGTTGGTTATTTAAGTTGCAATATTATAACCCTTTTCTTAAACTAAGTTTTTAATAAAGTATTGCAACATTTAAACTAGCCATGAATCAAACACTCCTGTAAAACCTATGTACTCGCCAGCATTTCTTTGCTGACTAAGTTTTTACATATGTTTCAGGTGTTGATGCTTGATGATTTCTAGGATGCATGCGTCACATAGGATCTGGATGAGGCCTTAGTGACATAATAATAGTGATAGACGATGTAAAACTTGTTTATTCTATGTTAAGACAATGCAATGTTTAATATTATCAATAAAACGAAACATTTTTTGTATCCATGGTTGTGAAACAATAGCTTCTGTTACAACACTCCCCGACGTTTCCGCCACGGTTTGTTGTCCTACGTGGTCGGGGTGTGACATATTACATACCGTGGCGTTATTTAGTTCACTTGGGTAAACGATTTTGAAACAATGTCACACAACGATGTTTTTCTAAAAGATATAAACCATACGAGTTTTTAACGAGTTTTTACAAGATGTTTTACAAGTTGGTTTTCTAAAACAAATGTTTTTGGTTTAAGAATCATGGCTACGAGTTTTTATAAATTATAACCCACTTGATTTGAGTTGGTTAAATTATGTTGCAATACACTTTTCAAAACGAGGTTTGTATTTTGACTCTTGTAGTCTAATTAAGTACTGCAACATATAAACGAAGCCATGATTCCGATACTCTTATGAAACCTATGTACTCGCCAACATTTCTTTGTTGACTTTGTTTTTACATATGTTTCAGGTGTTGTTGCTTGATGTGATCTCTAGGATGCATGCGTCACATAGGATCTGGACGAGGCCTTAGTGACATAATAATAGTGATAGACGATGCGAAACTTTTTTGTTCTACGTTAAGACAATGTTAATGTTTAATATATTTAATAAAACGAAACTCTTTTTGTATCCATGGTTATGAAACAATAATTTTGCCACGTCACTCCCCGATGTTTCCGCCACGGTTTGTTGTCCTACGTGGTCAGGGTGTGACAGAAGAAGTTGGTATCAGAGCCAATGGTTATAGGGAATTAGGTTATTAGTAATGCTTTGACCTAGACTATAATTTTTAGGACCCCAACGCAAGTTTCTTGCGTTTAGATTTTAAAACAATACCCTCACCTATCCTTAGGTGATAACCACAATGAGAACGCTAAGTTCGAATCCGCTTTGAAAACTAATCATCTGTTCTGGTATGATTGATTACTAGGTTTTGAACCCTTTGTTATAAGGTTTTGAACCCTCTAAGTTTTCAAAATCTTGTCAAAGTTGGGTCTAAATAATGTGAACACGTGCAAACTGGAAGAGTGAGTGCCTGTACCCTGAGTTTTCTGTCTAAGGCTTGAGTGTCCGTACAAATCCACATAATCGGACCAGTCACTCTTACCTGGGAACTCTTGGGGTGAGTGTTCAGTTATAGGCGAGCATGTCTTCGGCGATACATTATCTTGGCCCATTTACTTTGATTAATCGCTGCATGTCATTTGTTTGTTCGAGGTAACGAACAAATGATCACCTTTCTTGCGTTTTGTTGGTATTTTCAATACCTCTTTTGCTTTTCAACCCCACTCGATTCTCCTGTTTCCTTGTTAGACAATGCCTCCTCGACGTGAAGCATAATCTTTTACTGCGGAAGAGATCGCAGCCCTTGTCTCTCAGCAGATGGCTGCTGTGCTTCCAGGCGTTATGACCCAAATCCATGAGTTATACAACAACAACAACAATAATAACAACAACAATGCACCATGTAACTTCAAGAGTTTCAATTCTGCTAAGCCGCTAAAGTTTTCTGGTTCGCATGGAGCAACTTCGCTCATGCAGTGGTTTGAGAGTATCGAGAGCACATTCAGACACGTGGAGTGTCCGAATGCGCGTAAGGTTGAATTTGCTTCAAGCGTGTTTGAGAAATGGTGTTATGCGCGATAGGGGTGCCGAAGTGGCTTTGGCACAAACATGGGAAGAGCTTCGAGCTCTCATGATGAAAGAGTTTTGTCCCCGTCACGAAATTCGAGCTTTGGAACGAGAGTTTGACGATTTAAAGCAAGATGGGGCTGAACACCGTGCGTACACGGATCGTTTTGAGGAACTCAGTCTGTTGTGTCCCACTATGGTTACCCCACTGGAGAAAGTGATCGAGAGATATATCGATGGTTGCAATCCAGTAACTCAGCGCCGACAAAACTGATTGCCCTGGAATGTTGTCTGACCTTCTGTTGTGTTGTTATGTTCAACCTTTGTGAATTAAACATGATGCCACCCTGACTTGCATGCTACAAGTCAGAATTCCACATATGATATATGCTTATGACAAACATCAGTGTTGAAGCTTACTGTATGATTCTGTATATGATTGTATACTACTGAATGCAACTGTATGATCCTGTATGTGTGAACAATCTCCTCATATCATTCTGTACACAATGAACACACATAACACAATTGCTTGGATATCAAAGACTTGTAAACCCTAATTGTACGTAAAACACTCACATCAAGCTTATGTGCAATGTATCCTAGGTCGTGTGTAACAGACTTAGACAGTTAATTAATCCTAGAAGCAATAACATACCGAGCAAACCAAGGTGAGTTCACACAGCCAAGGCATGGGGTTCCCAGGGTGGGAATGGGTTTGGATTATTTACTTGTACTTACCTAGCTTATGGAACTTAGTTATATGGTCCTCAGGTGAGGATGGGTTATTGATAAGATACGACTAGACTAGTGATACTTATAGAACTGATCTTCGCACACACGCCGGGGTTGGCCGCGATATTATGACTAATCTTCGCACACATGCCTAGGAAGGCTGCGAACTATACACTAAACTTCGCACATGTGCCGGGTGGCCGCGATACAAATATACCTAGTCTAGAATACTTGGAAATTTTCCCTAATCTTCGCATACATGCCTAGAGGGCCGCGATACGAACTAATACGATACATGACTTAATGAACGAACACAAGGCTTACTATACTGTTACAATTACTGAACTATAAACTGTGAACTCGCTCAACTAGTTGTTGACTCTCTGCTGCATGCCTTGCAGGACCTTAGGTACATATGGAGCTTGCACAGGGAGGAGCAGGTCGTTGTGGAGCATGGATCGTGGATACTATGCTAAACTTTATAACACTTGAACTTATTACGTTCATTGGGTTTTTATATTATGCTTCCGCTACTTAAACTATGTTTGGTTTGAACATCAATTGTATTGAATTGGGTTTTATGAACTACTTCGATTATTATATACTATGTTCAATATGATTGGTGGCTTGATCCTGGTCATGTCACGCTCCCAAGCGGTGGTACTCCGCGTGTGGATCTTGGGGGTGTGACAGAATCAATCCAGGGTAATTGTTTATTGATTGTTTGATTGTTATCAATTCTTGATTCTTGTGATTCTTGTAAACCCTAGTTCTTCATATGATGGTTCTGTGCTTACGATCAATTCTGATTTATTGTGTAATGGTTATGATTGGGTGTTTAATCGATTGTCTGATGCCAATATGCTTGATATGATGAAGATGTTAATTGTTGAATTGATTTCTGCTATGCAATGTATGAATTAGGGTTCCTGATCGTATGAAAACAAAAACGTAACTGTTGCATCAGAGTTGAATGTTCGCATAATGATGTTTGTTGAAGGGTCCGAACTTTACATGTGTTTATTTAGTCCGAATTTTAATATGATATATATGTCCGACCTTTTAATTGATAAAGGGGGTCCGAACTTGTGACTAAGGAAGATGATAGTCCGAGTTTTAAAGGAGGGATTGAGGTCCGGGTTTTAACCCCAAGCACTTGTCCGACCTTTTAGTTAACATATGGAGTCCGAACTTTATGAATGCTATAGGTGGTCCGAGTTTTGGGCTTTAAAAGCCCTGTCCGAGTTTTAAGAGGAACAAGCCCCATGTCCGAGTTTTTGAGGGGCCTCCCCTGTCCGAGTTTAAAGGGGGGGGAGCCCCTTGGTCCGACTTTTGTGGTGTTAAAACACCTTGTCCGACTTTTGTGGTGTTGTCCGAATTTTTGATGGATAATCTCTTGGTCCGAGTTTTATTTTACATGTGATCAAAAGTTATAAGTGTTGAATGATCCGAGTTTTTTGAATGACATATAGGACAAGTCTGTTGTGTTTTCATCCAAGATGCTAGTACAGTAAACTCGTTAGGTTAAATCTGTTAACCCCGTTAAGTATGTTGGTAACACAGTTCAGCATGAAACACTGTTAGTTTATTGAACCTGTTCATTATTAACGTTGTTAACTTAGTAAACTCTAGTAGTTTATTAATTTCGTGAGATGTTAACTCTGTTAAGATATGCATGTAACCCTGTTAAATGTGTTAACCTGGTAAAGTATGTTAACTGCCTGTTTATCCTGTCAAGCATGAATTTACATGGATTTGGCTGACTGCTTAAATGCCGCATGATGATTAACTGCCAAACACACTATGTGACGTTAGATTTGTGTGCAAGATTGTTACGAACGAAAACTGATTATACATACTTGCGTACGATAGGTCGTGATTGATTAACTGTGAGCATGTGTATTCTTTAGCATACCGAGCAAACCAAGGTGAGTTCACACAGCCAAGGCATGGGGTTCCCAGGGTGGGAATGGGTTTGGATTATTTACTTGTACTTACCTAGCTTATGGAACTTAGTTATATGGTCCTCGGGTGAGGAAGGGTTATTGATAAGATACGACTAGACTAGTGATACATATAGAACTGATCTTCGCACAAACGCCAGGGTTGGCCGCGATAATATGACTAATCTTCGCACACATGCCTAGGAAGGCTGCGAACTATACACTAAACTTCGTACACATGCCGGGTGGCCGCGATACAAATATACCTAGTCTAGAATACTTGGAAACTTTCCCTAATATTCGCATACATGCCTAGAGGGCCGCGATACGAACTAATACGATACATGACTTAATGAACGAACACAAGGCTTACTATACTATTACAATTACTGAACTATTAACTGTGAACTTGCTCAACTACTTGTTGACTCTCTGCTGCATGCCTTGCAGGACCTTAGGTACATATGGAGTTTGCACAGGGAGGAGCAGGTCGTTGTGGAGCTTGGATCGTGGATGTTATGTTACACTTTATAACACTTGAACTTATTACATATATTGGATTTTCATATTATGCTTCCGCTACTTAAACTATGTTTGTTTTGAACATCAATTGTATTGAATTGGGTTTTTACAAACTACTTTGATTATTATATACTATGTTTAATATGATTGGTGGCTTGATCCTGGTCAGTCACGCTCCCAAGCGGTGATACTCCGTAGGTGGATTTTGGGGGTGTGACAAAAAAGGTACTACCTTAAATCCTTATTGGGCTTCTACGTGATAGTCAAGACCTTTGGATTATATAGTACCATTCCATGATTCAAAAAGAGACCCTTTGAGTGGTCTAGTCAAAGGATTGATTCAGAATCTGGTTGAGAATGACATGTGATGATATAAGCTGAAAAGACTCCTTGGCGGTCTGGAGATCATTTATTGACTCAATTAAAAAGGACCCAAGTATGGTCTAATCACAATCATCACAGGCTCGTTCAATGTTTCCTTCCCCTACACATTATAAGATGCACTACGTAACTATGCAAGGAATTATGTAATTATGGATGCATACATAATTACGAAGTTCAGTGCACGGAAACCACAGTAAGAATTATTATGTGTAAGAACCAACAATGGCAACCGTAACAAAATGTGAACAATGTAATGGAGGTACGGTGGACGCACCAATAACACTATATGTACTTGTATATAAGTGTCCCTCTCACATTGCAAGCATGATGTTATTCAAAGCTACTAGAAGTTCAGGATTCTAACCAGTGTTGTTTGATCTTTTCAACTCCATGTTTCAAGCTCTCACAAGTTTCCTCTAAATAAATTTCGGGACGAAATTTCCTGAAGTAGGGGAGACTGTGACATCTGTGTCACTTCAGCCATCAAACAAATACCAAACCAATGAAATATTGTATTTCATACTTGGGATTTGTATAAACATGTGTATCATTTGCACATATCAACTCTTGTTCGATTTCAGGCTCTAAATCGCTTTCTGGAAGGTTATACGCGCACTGATGCGTAAATATAACCAGTTTAATGCAACAAACACTCCGGAATAGTGACATAGGCTTAACATAACCTAAATAACCTTTATATAACTTAGAAATAAGTTTTGGAAGGTTTGGTATGCCGAAATCAAGTCTATTCGCTTACAAGGACTAAATATGACAAACTGCAAAAGTATGCCAATTTGAACTGTAACGAACATTCCGGAACATGATCATAAGTTAAACACACCCTAAACATCCTTTACATAGCTTAGAAATAGGCTTTGAGGTGTTCGGTGTGCTAAAATAAACTTTTTGGTCATTCAGGGACTAAAAGCGTCAAAAAGTGCACAAGTTTGCATTTTCGCGCATATTTTGCGTTCTGAATATATCCGGACATTCTAAAATTCATGTAATCATTAAAATATTATGTTTTAGTGTTTTGCATGATAAAATTTCATTCGTCGCTTAATTTGGATCGTTTTTGCGTTCGTTACGACTTCCGTCGTAATTAACCGAATAACGCAACCGTACGACCAAACGAACCGACATCCGAGATATTTTTGAGCATGTTTTGAGTTCCCTATACTTTAACTTCATTTTAGAGCCTTGAAATGAGGTTAACGGGGCTTAAACGTGTCAAAAATGAGCCAAAATGCAAGTTTCTGATGTGCAGGGACCTGTTTTGACAATCTGCAAAGTTGGCCAGGCGGCCCGCGTAAGCCAAGCTTAATTCTTACGCGGGGTGCGAGAGCCTGTCAGACAGAAACTTCAGATTTTGCAATCTGGGCCGAATTCAGGGGGTTTAATGCAATTTTTGCAATACCATAGGCTAAATTTGATGGTTTTCTTGTGCCCCATTGTTTAGCAATACCATGGGCCAAGTGGAGGGTCTAGATCGAAGCTCGTTTCCCGATAAATGATCCTAACGGTTCTAGCTCTCCTATAAATACCCACCTTCATTTCATTTCTATAAATACCCACCTTCATTTCATTCATTCCTCACTTGAATTCTGAGATTTTCTCTAAGTTGGAGTGATTATCACTTCATACCTGAGAAATACTTGGAATTCAATCTTGCGGGGACCCTCTGTAAGTATTCTTTCGTGCTTTTCATTTGTTTTAGCGTTAAAGTCAAACTGTGTTTGACTTTCTGCATTGACCAGTTTATGGTCAACACGAAGTTCGTTTGAACTTCATAACGTGAGCGTAATCACGATGGTTATAGTCCCTAGTGACTATACCCACTGATTACCACGTTATCTAGGCTCAGTGACGAGTCGTAGTTTCGGCCAAAATGTGTTTTCTCGCGTATTTTGTAACCAAACTACTCTAGGGTATCAAAACCATTTGTTTTGATACCAAACCTGTTTCCTAACTTTACTAAACATGTTCTAGCATGTTTAGCTCGTCGCTTTTAGATTTGTGCTTGTCTAGGGTCGTAAAGGTAAGCGATCTAAACAATCGCTTATGCTTTCGAACCCGACCCATTTGGTCGATCTTTAGGATCCGACCAAGCACTTTAGGTGACCATAGTTGTATAGGGAGTAACCTTCCGAGGTTATACCTTATGGTCACATCGTTTAAATAGTTGTATGATGAGTAGTTCTTATGCCTTAGGTAAATTACCAAAATGCCCTTTTTACGCATAAATTCATTTTAAGCATATGTAATGTAACTTTTGACATCTAAACTGATTTAGCAACAATATTAAACATGTTAAGGGATATTTCACTTGTCATAGGGCTAGTTAGGCGTTCCGAACGCGTTTTACGCAAACGACGCGTTAAAGTAGCATAAGCTACCTAAACGGGTCATAATGGGTCATAAGCACTTAGATTAGGTTTCATTTTAGTATGTAGGCTTTATTAAACCATGTCATATGAGTTTCAATACTCATTTGGTTTACGAAACCTCATACTATCCAATCCCCTGATTTAGGTCCGGTTATTTATGTAGTTATCTATATAGGGTGCCGTTTGATTCCGTGATCCCTCTAGCTTTGCTTGGTTGTTGTTCAAGACTTCAAGCACCTCAAGTGAGTACATAGTCCCCTCTTTTACTGTTTTTCAAACATTTTGGGGTGAAACACATGTGCCTACTTGTTACTTTCATGCTTTTCATGTTTTCATATCACATACTTGCTATGTTCACTAGTACACTATTAGTACATGATTTCATTATGTTTTTGCTATGTATGTCCATTGTGTGCATACTTAGTACATCGTTTTACATGACATTTTATGCTATGTATGTTTTTTTAGGTAAAGGGGTTACCCCGGTGATTTTATATATTCACAACCAAATAAAACAAGTAGTGTAGAGAGCCTACACTAGTTCAATCATGAGACATGCCTCATGAAAGTATACCAGCAAAAAGCAAACACAATACAAGATAACCAAAAAACAACCACTAGTCTAAAGAACTAGAAAACTCTAATTCGAGTCTCTAATCAGCCACCTTCGAATCCATCATCACGAATATCCCAATCCTGCAACAGCCTTGCCACTCTATCAGTTCTGTTCAACCGAACTCCCATGAGTTTATACCGAATCGTATCCAATATTACTTGACACAATTGCTCCGGAGGTCTCAGCTGATTCTTGAATAATCTCGTGTTTCTTTCTTGCCAAATAAAATAAGCAGTAGCCGCTACTAAAATCCTGCTGACATACATACCGGCCGCTTTAGAGTTAACACGCATCATAAGCCATCCCACCACATCATCCCACTTTGGATCAACATCTTCCATACCCACTTTTTGTCTAACCGTACTCCATATTTTCGATGAGTACTTGCACTCAAAAAATAAGTGATTGTGAGAATCATGATTTTCGTAACAAAGCAAGCAACACATCATAGTCATATTCTTCCTGCGAGATAGATCCCACTGTAGAATAATGTCTTGGGTTAGCAATTTCTTCCTCATAATCAGCCACATGAGAAACGCATGCCTTGGAATACATTTAGCACACCAAACTAGCCTGCTCCAATCCACTTCTGCTTCATTATGTCGAACCGTTTGCCACATATTCGAAGCAGAAACCTCCAACATCAGATTCCCATCCTTCCATTTGATTGTATCTCTTTTATTAGGACTTAACTGGATCGGATCAAGTTGTATAAGGACCGGAAAGATATCCCGCCACGCAGCTGGCCATAGCCACTCCCCATTATCATAAACGTCCGCAACCGAGTCCTCCAATCGAAAACCTGCATTTGTTATTCTCCTAGGAGAAATGAAATTGGCCAGCGGCCCCACATCGGACCACGAATCATACCAGGCTGAAGTCATTCTCCCATCCCCGATCTAAACCCTGAAATGATCCCGCATCAATGGCCTTAGCTGAATGAGCTTTCGCCAACTCCAGCTACAACTAGCAGGCATTTTACAAACCCAAAAACTCTTGCCTTTCAACCTGTAATCATACACCCAGTCAACCCAAAGCGACTTACGTTTAGTGAGAATGCTCCAAATATGATTTGCCATAAGAGCCTTGTTGACATCTCCAATCCGTCTAATACCCAGCCCACCTTCAAATTTAGGAAGACAAACAGATTTCCATGAAACCTTAGCCTTCCCTCTTTGGAACGAAACATCCTGAGTCCATAAAAAATTACTCATTCTCGCCTCCAAATCATGAACCACCCGAGTTGGCAAAATAAAAACGGAAGCCCAATAAATATGCATCGAAGAAAGAACTGACAAAACTAACTGTAATCTCCCTGCGAATGACAGCATTTTATTCCTCCAATTCATAATACGCTTCTCCAATTTCTCCACAAGGATACTACAATCCTTGTACAGAAGTCTCGTCAAGATTAAGGGGACACCCAAATATTTAACCGGTAACGAACCCTCCACAAACGGCAACACATTCAGAATCGCATTCTTTACATTATTAACTACATTGCAAAAGAAAACCGTGCTCTTCTGAATACTAGGATTCAAACCTGACATTTTAGTAAACTTAGATAGCGAAAGCATAATGCACTTGGCTGAATCAAAATCCCCTCTAGCAAAAATGAACAGGTCATCTGCAAAACACAGGTTAATAATTCGCTGACGTTCACATCTGTTATGAAATCTGAATGAAGAATCAAGTGATGTCTCGCGTTTCAAAATAGCCGTCAGAATTTCCATAACCAGAGTGAAGAGGTAAGGGGATAACGGATCTCCTTGCCTTAACCCCCGCTTACCTCTAAAATAACCATGCATATTGCCATTAACACACACTGAAAACGACGGAGTACCCACACAAATCATAATCCAATCCACCATCCGAGTATTGAAACCAAACCCTAGCAGAATATCCTTTAAGAACTTCCAATCAACCGTGTCATACGCTTTCTGGATATCCACTTTGAAAGCACATCTAGGGGGCCCGAGTTCCTATGATAGTTGTGCATTAACTCTTGGGTGAGGAGAATATTATCCGAAATTTTCCTACCTGGAACAAAAGCAGATTGATTCACACTAACAATCCCATCCAGCGCCATTTTAATGCGATCAGCAATAATCTTACTAATGCATTTATAAAGCACGTTACAACAAGCAATCGGCCGATAATCCGTGACACTAGCTGGCGTAGCCGTCTTTGGGATGAGAACAATAAGAGTGTGATTGAGCTGACGAAGCATTTTACCTGTAGAGAAAAAATCCATGATCGCCATCGATACGTCATGCCCAATAATCGGCCAAGCGTTTTTAAAGAAGGCTGATGAGAATCCATCAGGGCCCGGAGCCTTATCTATACCAATCGAAAACATAGCCTTCGTCCCCTCCTCTTCCGTAACTTGACGGATCATTTGGTTTGCCATTTCCGGCTGCAATTTATTAGAAAACAGATCTGGAGTAGGGGAGAGCGAGACCTCATCATGACAACCCAAAAAAAATTCATAATGTTGAACAAGCGCCAACTGAACTGTATCTCCTTCATAAACAACCCCATTCACATCCTTGATAACATCAATCCGACTCCTATGATTCCTGTTTTTTAGCGAGGAATGAAAGAATGCCGTATTCATATCCCCCGCACACAACCAATCCACTTTAGACTTCTGTTTGAAAAACCTCTCTTCGTCCAGACAAGCTTCCTGATAAGCATTTGTAACCTTAGACTCTTCATTTCGAAGAACCAAGTTTACCGGGTCTTCATCTATATCCCGTTGAATTGAATCAAGCTTCGCCCGAAGATCAGCAACCTTTTTATGGAGATTTCCTTGTTGAAATAATAGCGCTCGTAATGGTGATTTTAACATACTAAGCTTCTTGACAACACGGAATTGATGAACTCCATCCACGTTTGACTCCCAAGTATGTTTAACTATCTTTAGAAATTCAGGTTTAAAAACCAAGAAGTTCGCAAACTTAAAAGACCTTCGCTTATCGACACCGAGTTTCGGGATTTTTAGGATGCACGGGCAATGGTCGGACAGCCTATACGAATTAAAAACAGCCACCGAGCTCGGGTATTCCTCCACAAAAGCCGTATTTCCTAACACCCTATCAATTTTCTTCAATAACCCAATTCCTTCCTTCGGTTTTTGATTCCACGTAAAATGGAAACCTGTCCTGTTGATGTCAAATACCTCAATATCGTCAATACAAGCCTGAAATTCTCGCATACTGATAGAAATACCCGACGTTCCAAACGAATTATCCTCCAGGTTTAAAGCAGAGTTGAAATCTCCCATGATGACCCAAGGATTACTACCTACCAGCACCTTGTGCATGGACAATTGATGCCACAACTCTCTTCTAGATACGTAGTAGTTAGCCGCATAAACAATGGAATAAAAGAACATTTTCTTATCAATCTTAAAAAATATTTATACATGCATAGCCTGATTCGTCTGATTGACCACCATAACATCAAAAACATCCGGATTCCATCCTATTATAATTCTCGTCCCCTTCGTACATTGGCCCCCATTAGACGTCCAGTCCCAATTTCGAAAAACAGACTTATAAACTTTCCCCAGATTAGCTACATCAACGTGAGACTCAAGAATAGCACAAAAATTTAAGTTGTTATCCTTTACCACCTGCCGAACCTCCTTTTGTTTCAGGGGACGGTTCAAACCCCTTATATTCCATGCCGCTAGACTAATCATTGTGAACCTCTTGATCAGGAGTGCTTGCCCCTGTGTTATTCTTTTTAGACCCGTGTGTCATGAACTCATCCATTTCATTGTATACCTCCTCTACCTCATGATCATCCTCATCGTCCAACCTAGACCCCTTTTTTGTTTCTCCCGTATCGGCATCCACATCATTTAGAATATCAAAAGGGTTAGAGGACTTTACCGCTTTAGACTATGAAGCTCGATTATTATCACTCCTCGGTTTTGGACCCACCGGCCGGTATTCAAACTTAGGCTTTTGTTTGTTCACAGGAACACCAACTCTCTTTGCTGTCTTCTTTCCATACACATCTATATATCCGTCTTGATCCATAGTAGGAAATCTCTTAGTTGGCTGCTTTTGGATATTTCGGTTACGAACCTCCTGAACAGGTTTCCTCAGTTTCATGGGCTGTTTTGGACATGTCTCCACGGAATGACCAAACACATAACAAGTAGCACACCTATGCGGGCTCCATTCGTACTCCACATACATTGTTTCTTTTATGAAACCATCTCCCTCGGGCTCTGGAATTGCCATTGTAATCTCTTCTCGTAACTCCTTTTCAGCCGAGACTTCTATCAATGCTCTTGCATAACTACTTCTCCCCCATGCATCCATGCACATCGACGTAGTGAAAGAATCTAGCATCTTCGGTTCCCCAATTGTCGTGGCAATTAAACTGAGACCATCTTCCGTGTAAGCAGCTAAAGGAACTTCATGAATTTTAACCCAAATCTGAACCGTTTTAACCTCTTTCTTTTCCAGCTTTGTCGTTAGGGTCCAATTATTAAGAAACAACGGCTGCGATCTTATTATCCACGGGCCATCCTTAACCACATTCAACATACCCGATTCGTCCTCGAACTTGAAAAAGAAAAAGCCATTCGCATTCATCATTGTTTTTTTCCAATCCATATTTCTTCCAATTGTTCTTAACATAGTAATCTACAACTGGAAACGCCACTCGATCCCCTAAAAAATACCCATATAATGTGTTTGCTAGCTTATCTCGAACCTCCCGAACCGACTCCCTAGGGAGGACAACATCACATCCTTCATGCACATCCGAGTTTGCAAAAGAACGGAAATTTACCTTAGTGTTACTGTTTGCAACTGATTCCGCATAAGACATAGCCTTAGATGAGCTACCTTGGTCTGCAGACAAACCGTGACCCCCTTGACTCCCAGCCGACTTATTTTCCAAATCATAAAATTCCGGCGGCAACTGAACCGGAACCGTAATCTTTTGAAGTTCATCAATAACATTAATTCGTTTTGGTTCCGTTTGCACTACCCCTCTCCTAGAAAGCATCGGGTTCCCATCAATCTTGACTACCCGACTAACCAAACCCTTTAACGGCAAAGGAGGCTTACCCCGATCATCTTTGGCATTATCTCCAAGCTTTGAACGATCATCCATAACGAAGCAACTCAACTCTCACGTGAAACTAGAAACAAACACAAGCATGCACACTACGCCAAACCCTAGAGCCGCCACAATCCAAAAACAAAACAGAAGAAACCCTAATCCTATAAACCCTAGTTCGAAACCTGAACCCTTGATCGATTAAACCTGAGCATCAATCTAGCTAATCTCAGTTAACCGCAATCAATGACTACCAGTTTAATAAATTAGGGTTCCTGAATCAAATCTGAGGCGGCGATTATGAGAAGAAAAACGAAAAACCCTAGTTCTAGATCGATCCCTAGTGCTAACTAGTTCGTTATAGAGTTTTGAATGATCAAACCTCTAATCACAGACTGTTATACACAAGATCACGAAGAAAAACATAGGATTCATGAAGAGCAAGAGAATCGCCTATTGCTATGTATGTTCGTTTAGCGCATACTTAGTACATTGTTTTACATTATCTTTTCATGCTATGTATGTTCATCATACTTAGTACATTTGTTTCACATCACATGCTATGTATGTTCATCATACTTAGTACATTTGTTTCACATCACATGCTATGTATGTTCATTTTGTTCATACTTAGTGCATTCACATCACATCACATGCTTACATTTTGGTATGACATTTGGTTTGTTTAAATGGGACAATGTACATTCATTAACATTGATCACACCGCTCGGTAGTAGGTAATGGTACCATAGGACTTGACAAATCCCGTTCCTAAAATCCTAGGTTTGTTTGGATGGATGGAATGACCGAATCCGAAAACATTTCTTTTGATAACCTTTACTTAGGGTTATCCGTCTGTCTCAAGGCTTGAATGTATGGAATTTTCACAACACCGCATAAATGTTTGTATCAGTATAGCATGCATTTCCACAAAACATAACATTGATTTAAACTGAGTTTTACTTCAATACTTTGTTTTGTGCATTTTTCACCTATGGTATAGTTGATACATACTTCACTTGCCATACATGACATTTTGTTTACACATCACTTGATTGACATTTGACATGGACATTTTGATACTGATATACACATTTCATGTACTACATTTTGACATAAACATTTTGACATGGTTTTCACAATGACATTTGACAATTGGTTTAGACATGGGCAATTTACATTGGTGGTTTGTTTGGGTAAGTGATTTAAGTAACGACACGTGTGTAATGTGATACAAGCATGGTGGATACGCCGCTAGTACTTCCTATATATAAGTGCTTGTATTATATTACATGTCGTAGCGTTATTTAAATCATTCAATTTGGATTTACACAAATAACATATTTTTCACAAGACATTGATTTACAAAAACAGTTTGTATTATACAAATTCATTTTTACTTGGTTATTCATTTAACCTTACAATCATTCTTTTATCTATAGATATCTATCATCGCTTTTCAAATGATTTATAAAACAAAACATTTTACAAGGATCATGACTGATTTTTGTTAAACAACTTTTTTCTAAACTTATAAGTCATGAATCCTAAATCAATAAAACCTATGTACTCGCCGGCATTTTTATGCTGATGTACCTATTTTCACATGTGTTTCAGGAGATGATGCATAGGATTGATCAAGATACACATAGGCGGACTTGGGCCTTAGTGACAATAAAAGATGCAAGACTAGTTAATTTTGTTATACTTCTTTGTTTGTTAAGACATTGTAACCTTTTTAATCAATAAAACAACATTTCAATTTTCCATGTGTTATGAAACAATGATTCTGTTACAGCACTCCCCGACGATTCCGCCACGTTTTGTTGTTTTACGTGGTCGGGGTGTGACAGTTTAACCCGTACTTGATTGTTTGATTGAAATCATCATTGACTGTATGTTAGAAATCATTATTAACTGCGGCTAGGTAATGTTTGGATCTTGACCGGATGATGATTTTGATAATAACAGATTCACATGATTATCGGTTATATGCCCGAGTGATGTTCGTGTAAATTAGGGTTTGATGTTCTGTTGCCAATTTATTAGACTAGATGTGATGTTGTGATTGTATTCATCCATGATTCACTGCTCAGAGTTGATGTTTTTCTGTGTGATGTTTCCATTGTATGTTGTTATGTATATTCAGTGAATCGGTATTAGGGATAGGCGCATAATGATGATTTTTGTTAATAGGTCTTTAGATCCATGTGACTATCAGATACTGTTGTTGATGATTAGGGTTAACAATTAGACGATGATTGGAATTTTGTGCAGTATAGAATGTCGTAACTGCTGAAACTCCCGTTTCAGACGAAAGAGCACGTGTGACGAAACCCTATGGTTTCGCCACGTTACATCCCGACGAAACCCTATAGGTTTCGCCACCTTACACCTCGACGAAACCCTATAGGTTTCGCCATGATACATTTTGGTGAAACTTTATAAGTTTCGTCGTAGGAGTTTCGCCGACCTGTGAGTTACCACACAGACTGTAGTTAGGACACTTAAGAAAATGAATAACTTTGTTGTTATCTATTACAAATGATAGTGAAGACTGGTTTTGCATGAGATTTATGTGTTACATACTGATTGTGATTCTAAATGCACACTGTGATTATAAACTTATACATGTACCATGCGAACATAAACTGATTTTGTATACATGCATACTATAGGCTTTGCCTGATTAACTGTGAACAAGTGATTTAACAAACCGAGCAAACCAAGGTGACTTTACACTTTCTATAAGGCATGGGATTCCCGGTGGTTTGGGAATGGGTTAAGAAACTAAAACGAAACCTACATATTCACCTTTAACAGAATATGTACCTCCATCCTCGTTGAGAAGGATGACAACATTTAATCTACGTATTCTCCTTGGGTAGATTACGTACCTCCGTCCTCAGTTGGGAAGGATGACAACATATAACTTACTAGACAAAACTCTATCATTAAGTCCCTCATTTTTATATCGACTTAATCGCCGGGCCAGTGGCGAGCGGGTCATTAGTTAATAACGCTATTAGGGTTGTCAAGCCTCACACCGTGCCGGGAGGACGGGCGTGTACTAATGGATCTGGGCACTTAGTCAATGATGATAGACGTTGACGTAGGGCACAACTTTCTCAATAAGTTGTCGATATGGTAACGGTCTAGTGGTTACATGGGGTAGCCCCCACTGGCTATGGTTTGGGAAACACGGAACTGGTTAACTCATGGATTACAAATGAACTTATGGTTTTTGGAAAAACTATAAAATGAACATCAACTGTGAACTCACTCAACTTTGTTGTTGACTCATTGTTACATGCCTTGCAGGTCGTTAGGTATCTATAGAGCTTGCACGAGCAGGAGGAGTCGTTGTGGGACTTGGACCGTTGGGTGCCATGTTAAACTTTATAAACTTATGACTTACGTTTTGGTTTTACATTTTATGCTTCCGCTGATTAACTTGAACTTGGTTAACTTGTTTTTGAACACCAATTATATTGTGTGGTTGAACTTTTATTTACTTTACTATATTGTTCAATATGATTGGTGGCTTGATCCTGGTCATGTCACGCCTCCTGCGGTGATACTCCGCTTGTGGATTTTGGGGGTGTGACAGATTGGTATCAGAGCCATTGGTTATAGTGAACTAGGTTTTAAAAAGAGAAAAGCTTTTTGACAAAACCAGACTATAACCTGTACAGTGCTCAACGATCCACAACGACGCTTCGCTCCACGTGCAAGACTCAACACTATAGGTGATATGGTTTATGTTTACATTGCCTGTCTATTTTTTTTGGGTAAAGGGTTACCCGGTGAATATTATTATAACCAATGCTAAACAAGTAAGAAGCAGAAATACTTCTCAGTTCTCATGTATAACATGCCATACGAGAGTCAACACGCGCTCTAACCGAAAAAACGCACCAACAAAAGTAAACATTAAAACAACACACACCCCTACACTAAACCATCAGCAAAAAAACTCAGCCGTTATCATCATCAGCTACCAACACTCCACGAGGAAGCATCCACTGTTGCAACGCGCGCTCCGTCTGATTAGAAGGCTTGAAACGCATGGTATGAAGCTTCATCCTGACAGTACCACGAATCACCTCCACAAGTTGATTCTTACTTCTTTTACGAGTAGTAAAGAGTCTCCTATGTGACAACTCGAGTTTCCAAGATTCCACTTTTGTATTGATTGCACGTTAATTGTTAAGTTGTTTGTTTATACGACTTGTTGCTTTGTAATCGTACACGTTTGTTATATGTTGTGATACTATGTGATTGTTACATTTATATGCTTGGTGACTTAACATGTAATCTGTTCAAAAGTTAAAAACATTAAACTGTTACACCCCGAACCAACCCGACGAAACAAGTGTGTTTCGCCAAGTACATCCCGACGAAACAGAGGTTGTTTCGTCACAACCTCCTCGACGAAACAAAGTGTTTCGCCGGCCCATGATTCGTCGAAGCCCAGTTAAGGGCCCAGTTCTGTTATGTGAGTTATATCTCACAAAAACAGTTTCATTTGTGAAACACATCACCAAAACCGAAACCCTAGAGCCCCCTCTCTGCCAACAGACGGCTGCTCTCATTCACTCGAAGTTCTTGGCGTTTTCCCTCTCTCCCAAACCTTTGCTAGTCTCGTATCGTATTTGGTTAGTATTCCGTCCTGGTGATTCGATTGTTGTTATGTTTTGAATGATTGTTATACATACATGTTATTGCGAATGATGTGCACACATGTGCTGATCGACTGTGATGTGGCTTTGTCGTTGATTGAATTGATTAGTATGATAGGGATTCTTATAATCTGATGATATGATCGGTTGTGTTATGCCTACTGTCCATGTTCAACTGTTGTTGTATATTCTGAACGATCTAGTGAATAAATGATGCACTTTGTATAAATCAATGGTTCGGTATCGTACAAATCATGGCTGAGTTTGTGACAACTCGAGTTTCCAAGATCCTACTTTCACATTTATTGCGCGTTAACTGTTTAATTGTTTTTTTTTGGGTAAAGGGTTACCCCGGTGATTCTATTAAAATGCAACTGCAAATAAGTACAAGTAGTGAGGATGTGTTCCACACTAGTTCATATACAGGACATGCCCCATATATGTAAATCAAAAACAGCAACCAAAGACCTATAATACCCCATAACCTAGTCTACTATACATCATGACACGACATCTAGTAGACAAACAATGCAAAACATAAAACAAAATCCTCAACCGCCATCATCAAAGATAAAGTAGCCACAAAACCGCAGCCCCTTCAGACGAAAAGCAGATAGCCTATCCATTAGAGATCTTGGTAGAAGAGGTGCTTGCCCCTGCTTTCGAAGAGAAAGGATGAGTACCCGATGTCATAAATGCACTAGTTTCGTTGTAGACTTCTTCAACCTCCTCCTCATCCGACACCTGCCTGTCATTCGACTGTTTCTTCTCCACTCGACCCACAGTGGTACCTCCTTGATTACCAGTATCATCCTTCAGAATGTCAAACGGGTTAGATGTTGAAACCTGATTCTGCATCGGACTCTTTGAGGACGATTTTGGTTTAGGGTTGACGACAGGCCTGTAGACTACCTTAGGCTTCTGATTTTTCATATGGATGCCTTGGTTGTTCACCTTCTTCTTCTTGGCCCCTACAACCTGAAATTCATCATTGTTCTTTTCAGCAACTCCACTAGAAGATACCTGAGGGTTCTTCGGGTACGAGCCGTCATCATGACCAAACACACAACAAGAGGAGTGTGACAACTCGAATTTCCAAGATTTCTATTTCGCATTTATTGCACGTTCTTGTATTATTTAGTCGATTGATTTCACAATTATTTGCTATGGAATGAGATACGTTTTGATACAACGAATTGTATTGTGTGATTGTGCATGGTTATGTGTTGCTTGTGAAAGATTTGTCAAATAAAGGAATGTGGTGTTGAAACTGTAATAAAGAATACTTAAGGGTGTGTAGGGTTGATAGTGAAACTTTAACAACTCATAACCCTAATCCCCTTCCTAATCATTCACTAATCACTCTCTAAGAATCAAAACACGTACCCACATTCCCTAATCCTCTCTACAACCACCTTCTTATCATTCTTGGATTCACAAGTCTTTCACATCAAGTTTGATTGCTAATCCAACTAGAATCGAATCAAGGTAATGGTTTAATCATCGTTGATGTTAATTGTTTATTGACTATTTTGAATTGTTGTTGTTCTTGATTCTTGATTTGTGTTCTTGGAAGCCCTAGTTCTTCATACAAGGTTCTGCGGTTTTGATTTAATTATGAAATAATGTGATGATGATGATGATTAATTGCATTGCTTGATACATTGATCTTATGATGATTTTTGGTTGTTAAGTATCGGTCGATTGAATTGATCTTGCATTGTGAGAATCATGAACTAGGGTTTGGAATAATCATCGAAACGTAACTGTTGTCGTAAGGCTGTAACTGCGAACTTGAATATTTGTATGATGCTGATTGTCTGAGTTTGTGGATGATAAAAGTCTGAGATTATGCTAGATCCGAGTTTGAATGATAATGTGTGTCTGAGTTTTTAATATGTGATGAAGTCCGAGGATTTGGTAAGGGTCATGGTCCGACTTTGTTGACAATCACATAAGGTCCGAGTTTAGGTTAATGGATAAGCTTGCCCGAGTTTATTGAAGTTGTTGGACCGAGTTTATTGGATTCTCCTTGGACCGAGTTTATTAATGGTTGATGTGTCCGACTTTAAACAATTGTGAAGTGTCCGAGTTTCTTGTCCCTTGGATTCTACCCGAGTTTCAAGCATGAAACCCCCCCTTACTTAGTCCGAGCTTTAAGTATTAAAATCTTATGTCCGAGTTTAATCAAATAAAGTTCAGTCCGAGTTATGTACAAGTGATTTGGTCCGAGTTTAATAAGATGTTTATGTCCGACTTTGTTTGGGCCTTAGGTGGTCCGAGTTACTTGATGAACCTTATGTCCGAGTTTTATTAAGATGTTGTTGCTTGTCCGAGTTTGTTTAACACACTTTTGGGCCCGAGTTTAATGAATCACATGGACCGAGATTAAGTATTCAAGTCAGGTCCGAGTTTATATTATGCTCAAGGGTCCGAGTTTGTGAGGATCCCCCCTAGTCCGAGTTTAACTCCTCTCCTTTTGGTCCGACTTTTTAAGCTCTCATGGTCCGAAAATGTTAAGGTTATGTTGTCTGAGTTTTAAACCATGACTTGTTCTGTCCGACTTTTAACAGGGGAAGCCCCCCCCCCCCACACTTGTCTGAGTTTAGAATGGCAAGGCCCTGCCTGATATTGCTTGATGTTTTTTTTTTGGGTAAAGGGTTACCCCGGTGATTCTATATATTCACAACCAAAAAAGCACAAGTAGTGTAGAGAGTCTACACTAGTTCAATCATGAGACACACCCCATGAAAGTCAAACCAAAACCAAACCAAAACAAAACAACCAAAAAAGGAAACGACCACTAGACTACAATCTAGATACAAATAACCAAACACAACTAATCAGCCTCCATCGTCGCCTTTGTCATCCGCATAGATCTCCCATTCTTCAAGAATCTTTCGCACCCTCACGGTATCCTTCAACTTAGCTCCCATCAATTTGTATCGCACTGTTTTGATAATAACATCACTAACCGTCTCAGGAGGTCTCAGTTGATTTTTAAACAACCGAGCATTCCTCTCTTGCCAAATGTTATAAGCAGTAGCCGCAACGAGGAGCTTAGCCACATAAATATCCGCCCGCTTCTGATGACTACGAGCACTAAGCCAGTGAACAACTTCTGACCATTTCGGGCTGACCGAGTTCATACCCCCCCTATCCCGGATTAGCGTCCACACCTGTGAAGAATACTTGCATTCAAAGAACAAGTGTGGGTGGGAATCAAAGTTCTCAAAACACATTAAGCAACACATCATATTCATGTTTTTCCTTCTAGACAAATCCCATTGCAGAATTTTATCCTGTGTAAGGAGCTTACGTTTCATAATCAGCCACATCATGAATGCGTGCCTCGGAATACACTACAATTTTGCACCAATCAACATCCGGTTCCCTATGGCGCAACGAATGCCAAGCCCCAGACGTCGAAAACCCATTAAGATCATTCCCATCCTTCCATAAAAGCCTATCATTTTTCATCGGATCCAAAATTACTTGATCAATCTGAATCAGAACAGGGAACAAATCCCTCCACGCTATAGGCCAACTCCAACCACCATTCGAATGCACATCGGCCACCGAATCCTCCAACCTGAAATCAGCATCTGTAATAACTCTAGGCGAAAGAAAATCGGCCAAAGGCCCCAACTCGGACCATGTATCATACCACGCTGAGGTAGAGGCACCATTGCCAACCTCCGACCAAATATGATTTCTAACCAGCGGCCCTAACTGAGATATCTTCCTCCACGACCAACAACTACTAGCGGGCGTTTTACATACCCAAAAACTCTTACCCTTTAACCGATACGAGTGCACCCAATCAACCCACAAGGAATCCCGTTTAGAAACAATGCTCCAAATATGAGACGACATCAGCGCTTTATTCATATCCCCCACACGTCTAATACCCAAGCCCCCCTCATATTTTGGCGTACAAACCAATTTCCAAGAGACTTTCGATTTACCTTTATTAAATGCAGAATCTTGAGACCAAAGAAAATTTCTCATCTTAGCTTCAAGCTCCTTGATAATCCGAACCGGCAAAATAAACACTGAGGCCCAGTAGATATGCATAGAAGATAGGACAGAATTAATAAGCTGAAGTCTTCCTGCGAAGGATAACAGCTTATTTCTCCAATGCATGATACGCTTTTCCAACCTTTCCACTAGAACTCGACATTCATTGTACCCAAGCCTAGCCGAAATCAAAGGGACCCCCAAGTACCTGACAGGCAGCTTTCCTTCCTTAAAAGGCATGATATTCAGAATAGCTTGCTTAGTATGATTTTTCACATTGCAAAAGAAAACCGTGCTTTTCTGATTGCTAGGGACCAACCCCGACATCTTAGTGAATTTCGAGAGGGAGGACATAATGCAATTAGCCGAACTAACTTCCCCTCTAGCGAATAAAAACAAGTCATCTGCAAAGCAAAGATTAATAATTCGCTGTCTTTCACACCTATTGTGGAACCTGAAAGAGGAATCAATTTGTACCGAATGCTGCAGAATACTCGTTAAGACCTCCATAACCAACGTAAATAAATACGGGGACATTGGATCACCCTGCCTCAACCCACGTTTCCCTTTGAAAAACCCATGCACTGAGCCATTGACACAAACCGAGAACGATGTAGTAGAGACACATACCATAATCCACTCCACCATTTTGATGTTAAAACCAAAACCAATCAGCACTTTTCTCAAAAACCCCCAATCCACAGTATCGTAAGCTTTCTGAATATCGACTTTAAACGCACATCTCGGGGGACCCGCATCTCTATGATAATTATGCATTAATTCCTGGGTTAAGAGAATGTTATCCGAGATTTTCCGACCAGGAACAAAAGCCGATTGGTTGATGCTAACAATATCATTAAGGGCACCTTTAATTCTGTCCGCAATAATCTTACTGATACATTTGTAAAAAACATTACAGCAAGCAATCGGACGAAAATCAGTAACAAGCATAGGGGTCGAAACCTTTGGAATGAGAGATGTTCACTTTGAATCAATGAATTGCATGTTACATAATGTTAACCTGTTTAGCTGTGCATGACAATTTGTAAATCCCTGACTACGTTAAACTTGTAAGGTTTAATAACGATGTTAATATGATAGGTATGTTAACGATGACCATTAGATTATTATACATGTAAGATTAAACCGTGAAATCAGGGACGCTACGCGTGAATTACGGGAATAGGATGGAATGCTTACATGATGTATGATTCTGCGTGAATGATTGTATGATATTGAATGCAACTATATGATTCTACGTGCGTGAACATTCTATGTGATATCATCATGTACACAATAAACACACACAACACAATCGCTTGGATATCAAAGATGTGTAAACCCTTATTTGATGCAAACACTTACATCGTATCATGTGCAACACATCCTAGGTCGTGTGTTACGGACTTAGAGATTTATAAACCCTAGAAGCAATAACATACCGAGCAAACCAAGGTGAGTTCACACAGCCAAGGCATGGGGTTCCCAGGGTGGGAATGGGATTTGATTATTTACTGGTACTTGTCTATAATGGAACGTAGTGATGTTATGGGATGAACTATGGTACATACTCCACGGTTAGAACTACTGCTAGACTAGTAACACTTATTGAACTGATCTTCGCACACCTGCCAAGGGTTGGCCGCGATATTATGACTGACTTCGCACACCTGCCTTTGGAAGGCCGCGAACTGTAATTTACTAATCTTCGCACACCTGCCTGGTAGGCCGCGATACAGGTAAACCTAGTCTAGAATACTCGGGATGAACATTCCCCTAATATCTTCGCATACCTGCCTGGGAGGCCGCGATGGAAACCAATACGATACATGACATAACTAACGAACATACTGCTACTCACCCTATACTATTACTGAACTGTTAACTGTGAACTCGCTCAACTAGTTGTTGATCCTCCGTTACATGCCTTGCAGGACATTAGGTACATATGGAGCTTGCACAGGGATGAGCAGGTCGTTGTGGAGCTTGGATCGTGGATGTTATGTTATACTTACAACACTTGAACTATTTATATACATTGGATATCATTATTACGCTTCCGCTACTTAAATTATGTTTTGTTGGAAACATCAATCGTATTGAATGATTGGTTTACATTTATTATAACTGACATTAATTACATTGTTCGATATGATTGGTGGCTTGATCCTGGTCAGTCACGCTCCCAAGCGGTGATACTCCGCAGGTGGATTTTGGGGGTGTGACAGATTGGTATCAGAGCCATTGGTTATAGAGAACTTGGTTTTAATATGGGAAAACGTTTTTATTAAAACCAGACTATAACCAGAACATTGCTCTCAACGATCCACAACGACGCTTCGCTCCACGTGCAAGACTCGACATCCTAGGTAATAAGGTTTATGTTTATTACCTGCTTGCTAGAACTGCATAGAACTTTGCTCGTAGTATGCTTACATTACTTTGCTCACTACTTGTTATTGCTTGAGAACACCTACGTGCTTACACTTTTCTGTCATCGCCCTACTCGCGAACCACTCTCACTTACATTACTTTTACTATGAAGATCATGTCTGGAAGAATTAGCATGACACAAGCCCAGTTAGAGGCTTTCGTTCAAACTCAAGTTGCTGCGGCACTTGCAGCTGCTCAAGCAGGTAGTATACCCTGCAGTGTAGACTCACACTAGGATCCTTAGATCCTACATTAACTCTCGTATTTAACTTTGTCCTATTCGTACACAATAGGTCAACAAGCGCAGCATCCTGTCTGCACATTCAAGAACTTCATGGACTGTCGTCCAAGCTCATTCAGTGGCACCGAGGGGGCAGTGGGACTCCTCCATTGGTTTGAAAAGCTAGAGTCAGTATTCGAAATGTGCGAGTGCCCTGAGGCTCGCAAGGTCAAGTACGCCACTGGCACTTTGGAAGGAATCGCGTTGACTTGGTGGAACGCGCAAGTACAGATCTTAGGGTTGGCAGCTGCTAACGCCACACCCTGGAATGATTTTAAGGAACTTATCAAAAGGGAGTACTGCACACGTGAAGATATTCACAAGTTGGAAGACGAGCTGTATAATTTGAAAATGGTTGGATCAGAGATCGAAGCGTATACTAAACGGTCGAACGAGCTAGCCGTGTTATGCCCAACTATGGTAGACCCACCATACAAGCGTATTGAGATGTATCTCAAGGGTTTGGCGCCAGAGATCCAGAGCCATGTGACATCGGCTAATCTTGACAACATTCAGGCTATTCAGCGCCTCGCTCACCGTATTACAGATCAGGCAGTGGATCAGAACAGACTGCCAAAGCGTGTCAAGGCTACCACTGCTGCTGTCACCACTTCTGCTACCCCCAGTGACAACAAGAGGAAATGGGAGGGGGATTCCAGCAAGGGATCGGTTACTGTTCAGTCTCAGCAGCGCAAGACAAATGACTACCAGAATTCGACTCAGCAATCATCTGGCAGTCAGGGGCAGGGTGGATATCGGGGAATTCACCCACTGTGTAATAAGTGCAACAGACACCACAGCGGAAGATGTCGCAGGGAACAATGCCAAAGATGCCTCAAGGTGGGACATGAGGCTAAGGATTGTAGAAGCTCACGGCCAGCAAATCAGAACCAGCAACTCCCACCGCCAGCTCCACAGAACCAGCAGCAGCAACCACAGCGTGGGAACCGGGGATGTTTCCAGTGTGGGGCAGAAGGTCATTACAAACGCGACTGCCCTCAGTTGAACCAGAATCAGAACCACAACAATAATCAGGGCAACGGGAACAACAACAACAACAGGGGAAACAACAACAACAATGGCAACGAGGCAAGAGGTCAAGCTTTCGTGTTAGGACGAGGAGACGCAATGAACGATATTTGAACTTATAACTTCTTTTTGGGTTTTTCATTATTATGTTTCCGCTACTCGAACAAAGTTTAGTTTGAACATCAAATGTATTGGATTTTATGAATTATTTTTAACTACTATACTTTATGTTTGATATGATGGATGGTTTGATATTATTGAACGCACCTGCCGTATTTACGGACCTTACGCACAGGGTGTGCAAACCCTACCTGGACAAATTCGTCATTGTCTTCATCGACGACATTCTGCTCTACTCCAAGGGTCAGGAGGAGCACGAGCAGCACTTACGTCTTATCTTGGAACTTCTTCGAAAGGAGCAATTGTACGCAAAGTTTTCTAAATGCGACTTCTGGCTACGTGAAGTCCACTTCTTAGGCCATGTGGTGAACAGGGATGCGATCCATCCAAGATAGATTCGAGCAGGAACTGGCCAGCACCGTGTACACCAACAGAAATACGCCAATTCTTGGGTTTGGCGGGATACTACAGGCGGTTTATCAAAGACTTCTCCAAGATCGCACAGCCACTTGCTATGCTGACACAGGAAGGTGTCACCTACCGTTAGGGAGATTCCTAAGAGACCGCTTTTCAGTACCTTAAGGATAGGCTTTGCAGCGCACCTATTCTCTCACTGCCGGAGGGCACAGATGACTTCGTGGCTTATGGTGACACATCGATACAGGGTCTCGGTTGTGTATTGATACAACGGGATAAGGTTATTGCTTACGCTCGCGACAACTCAAGATTCATGAACGGAACTACACGACGCACGATTTAGAGCTGGGAGCTGTTGTTTTCGCGCTTAAGATATGGCGACACTACCTGTACGGTACCAGGTGCACGACTTACACCGATCACAGGAGTCTCGAGCATATTCTTAAGCAAAAGGATTTGAATATGCGTCAACGGAGATGGGTTGAACTTCTGAACGACTACCAATGCGCCATTAAGTATCATCCAGGCAAGGCCAATGTTGTGGCTGACGCCCTCAGTCGGAAAGACGCCCTACCTAAGCGCGTGCGAGCGCTACAGCCTACTTATTGGTGGCCTAGCATGAAGGCCCACATTGCAAATGTTTGACTTGTGCGAGAGTCAAGACAGACTACCAGAAACCCTCAGACTTACTTCAGCAACCCAGGATACCGCAATGGAAATGGGAAGAGATTTCCATGGATTTCGTTACAGGCCTACCCAGATCCCAGTGTGGGAAAGATACTATATGGGTGATCGTGGATCGACTCACCAAGTCTGCACACTTCCTGGCTATAAAGGAAACGAATAAGTTCTCAACTCTCGCAGACATCTATTTTAAAGAAGTTGTTTCGAGGCACGGGGTGCCCACCTCCATTATTCCGGATCGGGATGCACGATTCACGTCAGAACTATGGCAGGCAATGCACAAATCTTCCGTTTCACGATTAGGCATGAGCACAGCATATCAACCTCAGACGGATGGACAGTCTGAGCGAACGATCCAAACTCTTAAAGACATGCTTCGGGCACGCGTTATCGATTTCGGCATCGGCTGGGAAAAGCATCTCCCTTTGGTGGAGTTTTCGTATTATAACAGTTATCACACCAGCATTCAAGCCGCTCCATTCGAGGCATTGTACGGACGTAAATGCCGGTCACCTCTCGGTTGGGCAGAGGTGGGGGATAGTTAGATTACAGGCCCAGAAATGGTAGTTGATGCTACCGAACGAATTGCACAGATACGGCAACGTAGGGCGGCAACTCGCGATCGCCAGAAAAGCTACGCAGATAAGCGTAGGAAGCCATTGGAATTTTAGGTCGGGGACCGGGTTTTACTCAAAGTTTCACCCTGAAAGGGGTGTGGTTAGATTTGGTAAACGAGGCAAGCTCAATCCACGGTATGTTGGACCGTTCGAAATCACTGAAAGAATAGGCCAAGTAGCCTACAGACTGAAACTACCAGCTGAACTCGGTGCAGTTCACAATGTATTTCACGTGTCGAATCTGAAGAAATGTCTATCAGATGAGACCCTCATAGTTCCTTTTAAGGAACTCACTATCGACGAGCGGTTGCAGTTCGTCGAGGAACCAGTTGAAATCACGGACCGGGATGTAAGGTCCTCAAGCACAAGAGAATCCCTCTTGTTCGAGTTCGTTGGAACTCCCGACGTGGCCCAGAGTACACCTGGGAACGCGAAGATCAGATGACAGAAAAGTACCCCAGTCATTTCGAAACCAATGCAACCACTACTGAGGCTGAAGCTACTACTACTGAATTTCGGGACGAAATTCCAAATTAACAGGGGGATGATGTGACACCCCAGGAAAAACCAGTGAACGATATAACTTACCTAGCTTCCTCAGTGAGTGCGTACCAAATTTCGGGACGAAATTTCTTTTAAGTTGGGGATAATGTGACAACTCGAATTTCCAAGATTTCTATTTCGCATTTATTGCACGTTCTTGTATTATTTAGTCGATTGATTTCACAATTATTTGCTATGGAATGAGATACGTTTTGATACAACGAATTGTATTGTGTGATTGTGCATGGTTATGTGTTGCTTGTGAAAGATTTGTCAAATAAAGGAATGTGGTGTTGAAACTGTAATAAAGAATACTTAAGGGTGTGTAGGGTTGATAGTGAAACTTTAACAACTCATAACCCTAATCCCCTTCCTAATCATTCACTAATCACTCTCTAAGAATCAAAACACGTACCCACATTCCCTAATCCTCTCTACAACCACCTTCTTATCATTCTTGGATTCACAAGTCTTTCACATCAAGTTTGATTGCTAATCCAACTAGAATCGAATCAAGGTAATGGTTTAATCATCGTTGATGTTAATTGTTTATTGATTATTTTGAATTGTTGTTGTTCTTGATTCTTGATTTGTGTTCTTGGAAGCCCTAGTTCTTCATACAAGGTTCTGCGGTTTTGATTTAATTATGAAATAATGTGATGATGATGATGATTAATTGCATTGCTTGATACATTGATCTTATGATGATTTTTGGTTGTTAAGTATCGGTCGATTGAATTGATCTTGCATTGTGAGAATCATGAACTAGGGTTTGGAATAATCATCGAAACGTAACTGTTGTCGTAAGGCTGTAACTGCGAACTTGAATATTTGTATGATGCTGATTGTCTGAGTTTGTGGATGATAAAAGTCTGAGATTATGCTAGATCCGAGTTTGAATGATAATGTGTGTCTGAGTTTTTAATATGTGATGAAGTCCGAGGATTTGGTAAGGGTCATGGTCCGACTTTGTTGACAATCACATAAGGTCCGAGTTTAGGTTAATGGATAAGCTTGCCCGAGTTTATTGAAGTTGTTGGACCGAGTTTATTGGATTCTCCTTGGACCGAGTTTATTAATGGTTGATGTGTCCGACTTTAAACAATTGTGAAGTGTCCGAGTTTCTTGTCCCTTGGATTCTACCCGAGTTTCAAGCATGAAACCCCCCCCCCCTTACTTAGTCCGAGCTTTAAGTATTAAAATCTTATGTCCGAGTTTAATCAAATAAAGTTCAGTCCGAGTTATGTACAAGTGATTTGGTCCGAGTTTAATAAGATGTTTATGTCCGACTTTGTTTGGGCCTTAGGTGGTCCGAGTTACTTGATGAACCTTATGTCCGAGTTTTATTAAGATGTTGTTGCTTGTCCGAGTTTGTTTAACACACTTTTGGGCCCGAGTTTAATGAATCACACGGACCGAGTTTAAGTAATCAAGTCAGGTCCGAGTTTATATTATGCTCAAGGGTCCGAGTTTGTGAGGATCCCCCCCTAGTCCGAGTTTAACTCCTCTCCTTTTGGTCCGACTTTTTAAGCTCTCATGGTCCGAAAATGTTAAGGTTATGTTGTCTGAGTTTTAAACCATGACTTGTTCTGTCCGACTTTTAACAGGGGAAGCCCCCCCCCCCACTTGTCTGAGTTTAGAATGGCAAGGCCCTGCCTGATATTGCTTGATGTTCACTTTGAATCAATGAATTGCATGTTACATAATGTTAACCTGTTTAGCTGTGCATGACAATTTGTAAATCCCTGACTACGTTAAACTTGTAAGGTTTAATAACGATGTTAATATGATAGGTATGTTAACGATGACCATTAGATTATTATACATGTAAGATTAAACCGTGAAATCAGGGACGCTACGCGTGAATTACGGGAATAGGATGGAATGCTTACATGATGTATGATTCTGCGTGAATGATTGTATGATATTGAATGCAACTATATGATTCTACGTGCGTGAACATTCTATGTGATATCATCATGTACACAATAAACACACACAACACAATCGCTTGGATATCAAAGATGTGTAAACCCTTATTTGATGCAAACACTTACATCGTATCATGTGCAACACATCCTAGGTCGTGTGTTACGGACTTAGAGATTTATAAACCCTAGAAGCAATAACATACCGAGCAAACCAAGGTGAGTTCACACAGCCAAGGCATGGGGTTCCCAGGGTGGGAATGGGATTTGATTATTTACTGGTACTTGTCTATAATGGAACGTAGTGATGTTATGGGATGAACTATGGTACATACTCCACGGTTAGAACTACTGCTAGACTAGTAACACTTATTGAACTGATCTTCGCACACCTGCCAAGGGTTGGCCGCGATATTATGACTGACTTCGCACACCTGCCTTTGGAAGGCCGCGAACTGTAATTTACTAATCTTCGCACACCTGCCTGGTAGGCCGCGATACAGGTAAACCTAGTCTAGAATACTCGGGATGAACATTCCCCTAATATCTTCGCATACCTGCCTGGGAGGCCGCGATGGAAACCAATACGATACATGACATAACGAACGAACATACTGCTACTCACCCTATACTATTACTGAACTGTTAACTGTGAACTCGCTCAACTAGTTGTTGATCCTCCGTTACATGCCTTGCAGGACATTAGGTACATATGGAGCTTGCACAGGGATGAGCAGGTCGTTGTGGAGCTTGGATCGTGGATGTTATGTTATACTTACAACACTTGAACTATTTATATACATTGGATATCATTATTACGCTTCCGCTACTTAAATTATGTTTTGTTGGAAACATCAATCGTATTGAATGATTGGTTTACATTTATTATAACTGACATTAATTACATTGTTCGATATGATTGGTGGCTTGATCCTGGTCAGTCACGCTCCCAAGCGGTGATACTCCGCAGGTGGATTTTGGGGGTGTGACAAGGAGCACCTTAGAGGCTCCCAATCATATTCAATCTTGACCTCCACCTTTGAATACCCACTACCATCCATCGATGGGATAGCAACTGTAACACTCTTTTTTAACTCAGCCCCCGCTTGCACTTCAATGAGCGCTCTAGCATAGCTGCTCCTTCCCCAAGATTCAGCACACATCGAGGCAGTATACGTATCCAACATCTTAGGTATTCCAATCATAGAGGCAACCAAGCTAAGCCCAAGCTAAGCCCATCCTTAGTAAATGCCTCTAATGGCACATCATGCATCTTGACCCAAACTGGAACCACTTTAATGTCCTCTTTTTCCATCTTGATAGAGGGCGACCACTCCTTCAAAATTATGGGAACACTTCTGATTAGCCAAGGCCCATCCTCTAGCATTTGATTCATCCCTTCCTTAGAAGTAAACTTAAAGAAAAATAACCCGTTTGCATTCATCATGAGCCGGGAAAGCCCATATTTAGCCCAGTTGTTCTTAGCAAAGTAATCAACCACAGGAAATGCCAACCGTTTACCCAGAAAATATCCAAACAAAGTGTTAGCATACCTATCAGTAACTTGTTGAACCGATGACAAAGGAATAACAACATCAGCACCATCAACTTTCTCGGCAGATTCCATCGCCCGAAAATTCACTTTAACCTTCTCCTTTGTATTCTTAACAATGTGAGCAAAAGAAACAGGATCGGCAGGCCCCGAATTACCTTGAGCAGCCCTGTTTTCAGCCGAGAAGGATGCACCAAAAAAATCTGATTTTGGTGTATACTTGCTAGGGTAATCCCAAAAATTGTCTGACTTTCCGACATCCCGTTTTTCCACTCGAACCGGAACTGTAACCCTTGTTAGATCATCGATGATGTTTGAAGACTTAGGGTCATTTTGTGTTCCAATCGTTACACCACGCTTTGGCTGCAAAGTGTTCCCATCAACATCAAGAAACCGTGCAGCTATTTGATCAAACGATAATCTCGGCTTTCCACGAGTATCCTGTTGGTTTCCACCAGAATTGTTAGATTCATCCATTCCCATATTGACAAGCCCTAGCAGCCGTCAATTGAAACAGATATGACGGCTGAAAACCCTGTCAAGATGAGGATCGTTCAGCAAAAACCTAGCAGCCGTGACAACCCTAAGTCGAACCAAAAGAATCCGAAACCAAGGTATACCAGCCGCCACAAAAATAAACCCTAATCAATCTGATGTAACCCCAATAATCAGCAAACACCACGATTAAGATGGTATTTAGAGAGCAATAATCAGCAACGAAAGTAATTGAACTGCCGTATCCACCGCAAAACTTAACCCTAAGCCGCCGGCACCCCAAGAACAATCAGAAACGAATAAGAAAAATAAAAACCCTAGAGCACGAACCTTAATCTGATTTCAGATGATTAGAACCTAAAGAAACGAATATGGAATCCTTAGACACTTACCAAGATCGATCGAGACCAAGAGTTGATTGAATCGATTAGGGTTTCACGAAATCTCCAAGATCGCCCAGAGCCTCCCCATGATCAGCACAGTGGTAGATACTAATCATTTAGCATTGTTGGAATACTGTTTAATTGTTTACTTATACGACTTGTTTACTTTGTAACTATACACATTCTGATATGATAAAACGTATTGTGATTATTACATGTATATGTTTGGTGATATAACATGTAGCTGTTTGTAAACACTTAAACTAATTAAGCCCTAGGGCTAGCTCGACGAAACAAGTGCCATTCATCATATACAACCCGACGAAACAGGGTGTTTCGCCACCATCTAACTCGACGAAACAGATTGTGTTTCGCCATCTACATCTCGACGAAACAAGTTGTTTCGCCGAGCCCAGTTACGTCGAAGCCTATTAAGGGCCCAACACGTTAATTCGAGTATTAAAACGTGAAACAGCCTCAGTTTCACATCTTTTAGCAAAAATTAAAACCCTAGAGCTCTCCTGTACATCGACGGCAGCCCCTCATCATCCGGGAGTTCACCCATTCCGTTCGTACTAATCGCTTAGTTTTCCGGTTAGTCATTGCTAGTGCTTATTTGTTTATGAATTGTTGATGCATGTTATGATGATCTGTGAATGCATGACTAGTATGATTGCTTGTTAACCGTTTGGTATAGAATAGGGTTTGTTGATGATGATTAATGATGGATGTTTGTGATCTTGATGATTTGATTAAATGTTTAATCAGGATGCTTGTTGTTGTCAAACCGAATAGGATGTTGATCGATGAAATAGATTTACTGATATTGTTGAATCTGATACCGTGATTGTATGTGAATGGGCTCGATGTTCTTGTCAATCGGATGTTAAGTACTGGAACTATGTTACCGATTTGATGAATACCGTATGATTTCTGTATGATTACTGTATAGTATGATGATTTCATGACAGTGTGAGATGACTGTAGATGATTAGGGTTTCTGTAATCTTTGCGTAACTGTTGAATGGTGTTCACTGTCACACCCCCAAAATCCACCTGCGGAGTATCACCGCTTGGGAGCGTGACATGACCAGGATCAAGCCACCAATCATATTGAACATGTAATTAATAAGTAAAAGTAAATGTCAATCAACCACTAATATGAAAGGTGTTCAAAATATAAGTATGTTATCACTGTTTAGCGGAAGCGTATAAATAAAACCCAACATAATAAAGTATGAAATGTCATAAAGTGTTTTACGAAACATTCACAATCCGTGCCCACAACGACCAGCTCCTCCCTGTGCAAGCTCCCAAATGTACCTATGGTCCTGCAAGGCATGTAACAGCAAGTCAACAACTAGTTGAGCGAGTTCACAGCAAGTAAGTGCGTAATAGTAAGTTCGTTTGTACGTGTGGCTCTACTGAGCCGGTAGTAAGTTCTATTGGTGGGGGCTTCCCATGTTGCATATACACTAGACTATTTGTAACCATAAGTGTTCTTCTTAACCTGAGAACAGTAGTACGTACAAAGTTTACGTAGGTTTTACGTAAGTGTCCTTCACAACCGAGGACAGGGGTACGCGGGGGTTTACGTAGGTTTTACGTAAGTGCCTGACACAACCGAGGCAGTAGTGAGTATAAGTTCACGTAGGTTTTACGTGAGTGTCCTTCACAACCTGAGGACAGTGATGAGTACAAGTATACGTAGGTTTTACGTATGTGTCCTGCGCATTCGAGGATGATGGTAGATAGTCTAGTAACGGTGTAAGTACAAATCTATTCCTTCAATCCCATTCCCAAAACCCGGGAATCCCATGCCTTGGTAAGAGTGTGAACTCACCTTGGTTTGCTCGGTATGCTAAGTATGTGCTCACAGTTAATCAATCACGTCCTAAGGTACGCACGTATACATGATCAGTTCATATTCATGTAGTTCACATATAAGCACAATCAATGTTCACCAAGTTGTACACATCACAAAGTAACATCGTACAAGTCATGCATAGTGTTTAACAGCGGTTAGTTAGCTCAGTTAAGTTTTAACAGAAATAGTTACTGTGCAGATTATCAAAATCGGCGAAACACCCTTTGTTTCTCCGTGAACCCCTTTGACGAAACACTACCCTTTCGTCGCTCACATCCTTGGCGAAACACAACCTGTTTCGTCGTTTATACCTTTGGCGAAACACATTCTGTTTCGCCGTGAGTTCTATTTCGTCAAGTCCGTTTTGTGCAGATATCAGTTACTTCATTTAATCAGTTAATCACAGAAACCCTAATTGCCGTCATCAACAAATAGCAATCATACGGAAATCATAAGTACAGAAATCATCAACTAATCATCATGAAATCATATGGTATTTATCAAATTTAGACATAGTTCCCTTACTTAACATCCGTTTGACGAGAACATCAAACCCATTCGCATGCAATATAGTACCAGATTCATCACTATCAGTAAATTAATCAACTCTCTATTTGGGTTGACAACAATCATCCGGATTAAACACTAAGCAAATCATTAAGATCACAACCATCCATCATTAATCATTGACAACAAACCCTAATCTATACCAACAATTAACAAGAAGTCATACTAGTCATGAAATCACAGATCATCATGGTATTCATTAGCAAATCATAAACAAATAAGTGCTAACCATAACTAACCGAAAACGAAGCTGTCACACCCCCAAAATCCACCCGCGGAATACCACCGCTTGGGAGCGTGACTGACCAGGATCAAGCCACCAATCATATCAAACATAGCATTTAATAATAAAAGTAATCAATGTAAATCATCATGACATGATTGATGTTCCAAAACCAAACATCGTTTAAATAGCGGAAGCATAGTATGTAATCTCAAAGTAATTATAAGTTCGAATAACGTTCATGAATCCAAATCCCACAACGACCTGCTCCTCCCTGTGCAAGCTCCGTAATGTACCTAAGGTCCTGCAAGGCATGCAGCAAATAATCAACAAACTAGTTGAGCGAGTTCACAGAAAGTAAGTTCATAGTGTAATGCATAAGTATAGCTAGTGGGGGCTTCCCATACTAGTGTGTAATAAAGGTGGGGGCTTCCCATGTTCATCCTGGTTAATGAGGGCTTCTCATTAACGGTACTTACTAGACTAACTTCCGACCATGTGTTCTTCTTTACCGAGAACAGGAAAACGTACAGGGTCACGTAGGCTTTACGTGACGTGCCCTTCCCCGAGGACAGTGGTACGCGTGGGGGCTACGTAGGCTTTACGCAGCGTGGCCTTCCGACCTGGAAGCCAGTAGATGGTATTGGGTTACGTAGGCTTTACGTAACGTGTCCTCCCGACCCGGGAGACATAAGGCAAGTATACTGGGTTACGTAGGCTTTACGTAACGTGTCCTGACTAACCTGAGGACGATGGTCTATAGTCTGGTATATGCGTAAGTACGAGTAATCATTCCATATCCATCATATCCAACCCAATTCCCAACCCGGGAATCCCATGCCTTGGCTGTGTGAACTCACCTTGGTTTGCTCGGCAGATACACAGAAAGTACAAGTAGCAAGTAAATGATCACTCACGTCCTATCATGGTTATTATACGAGTCAGGTTCGTATATAGCACGTATATAGTAATCACGTATAGTCATGGCAAACATGTACGCACGTAAACAGATAAGACATAGCATGTGAGGATCCAATTGTTCTAAGTCCATTCATACCCGGCCCAATAGCATAACAGCCCAATATCATAATCAGTTAAACAAATAACCAAGTGTCCGGCCCAAATCAGTTGGGCCTGTAATAGTCCAATAGCAATAGTCCACAAATCAAATCATTGGGCCCGTGACAGTGAAGGCCCAACAGTGTACGCGTAATGGTGGTCTCGACTCGCAACGGAGATCTCGAGTCGTATCGGCTGGATGCGAGTCGCAACGATGGTCTCGGTTCATCCCGGTCTGGTTACGAGTCGCAATCTGACTCGCAACCGTGGTTGCGGTTCGTGCGGTTGTGGTCTCGAGTGGGGTTCCGACTCGCAAATCCGAGTCGCAACCGGACGTGTAACTGATTTCCATACTTTAGTCAATTAAATCCCGTGATTTCAGCTAACAGTTTGGTCAGTTTCGGTAACCAGATCAATTAACATAATTTTCAACAAATCATTAGCATGATATCGATCAATTAGGATAATTGCAACACAAATTCATAAGAACCCTAATTAATTCCATATGAACAACATTAACAATTCGCATGATCCGGTCCGATTACTAGCATACACATTAACTTAGCATAACATCCATACATGAACACACATCAGTCGATTAGCACACGTACAATCAGATATCATCATCCAAATTATCCGATTCACAACAAACATGAAGCCGATTACATTTATCAACATTCAACCCGATTCCTAACATATTATCTTGTAACCACTATTGTTCATCATACAATTCCAACCTGATAACATCAAGTAACACGTATAGCACAACAGAAATCACAAATCCAAAGGTAATACACTAACCGATTACAAGTGAGGTGTGTGATCCGGGCAAGAGTGCTTCTTGGTGCCGTCGGGTTCAAACAGCCGAGAGAGAGAGGTAGAGAGCAACGCTTCTAGGGTTTGTGTGTGAGTGCTTGATTTGCAAAAGTGGTAAAACAAAACCCCTAACTTGGTTTTGTGTGTGTTGCGAGTGGGGAGTGGGCCGAGCCCACTCGGTTGTCTAATGGACCCGAGGACAAGGAGTGGCCCAAAGGGCTTGTGCGAGTGGTGTTGTGCGGTTCAAGTTATGTAACCTTGTGCGGTTTGGCTCATTTACATACATACACATATTATATGCACAACACACGTAATAACAAAATCACATAATTATTCAATAAACAACGTTCTCATAACCACGTATCGTTACACAAAGTGAGTCTAAAGTTCGAGTTGTCACATTATCCCCAACTGATTGGAAATTTCGTCCCGAAATTTGGTATGCACTCACTGAGGAAGCTAGGTAAACTGTACTGTTCACTGATTTTCCTGGGGTGTCACATCCTCCCCCCGTTGATCTGGAATTTCGTCTCGAAATTCCGAAGTAGTAGCTTCAGTCTCAGTAGTGGTTGCCTTGTTCCCGAATAACTGGGGGTACTTTTCTGTCATCCTGTCTTCGCGTTCCCAGGTGTACTCTGGGCCACGTTTGGAGTTCCAACGAACTCGGACAAGAGGGATTCTCTTGTGTTTGAGGACCTTCACATCCCGGTCCGTGATTTCTACTGGTTCCTCGACGAACTGCAACCGCTCGTCGATAGTGAGTTCTTTGAAAGGAATGATGAGGTTTTCATCTGATAGGCACTTCTTTAAGTTCGATACATGAAAGACATTGTGAACTGCCCCGAGTTCAGCTGGTAATTTCAACTTGTAGGCTACTTTGCCAATCTTTTCTAAAATTTCGAATGGTCCGACGTATCGCGGATTCAGTTTGCCCCGTTTGCCAAAACGTACCACACCCTTCCAGGGTGAAACTTTCAATAAAACCCGGTCCCCGACCTCAAATTCCAATGGCTTTCTACGCTTATCCGCGTAGGCTTTCTGACGGTCGCGTGCTGCCGCCATGCGTTGTCGTATCTGTGCAATCTTTTCTGTGGCGTCCACTACAATCTCTGGACCCGTGATCTGACTATCTCCCACCTCTGCCCAACAGAGAGGTGACCGGCATTTACGCCCGTACAATGCCTCGAACGGAGCGGCTTGTATGCTGGTATGGTAACTGTTATTATACGAGAACTCCACCAAAGGGAGATGCTTTTCCCAGCCGTTGCCGAAATCGATGACGCATGCCCGAAGCATGTCTTCAAGTGTTTGGATCGTACGCTCAGACTGCCCATCCGTCTGAGGGTGATATGCTGTGCTCATGTCTAACCGTGAGCCGAAAGATTTGTGCATTGCTTGCCAAAGCTCTGATGTGAATCGTGCATCGCGATCCGAAATGATGGACGTGGGCACCCCGTGCCTCGAGACAACTTCTTTAAGATATACGTCTGCGAGAGTGGAGAACTTATCCGTTTCCTTAATCGGCAGGAAGTGTGCAGACTTGGTGAGTCGATCAACTATGACCCATATTGTATCGTTCCCACGCTGGGATCTAGGTAAACCCGTAACGAAATCCATGGAAATTTCTTCCCATTTCCATTGCGGTATCTTAGGCTGTTGAAGTAGGCCAGCTGGTTTCTGATATTCGACCTTGACTCTCGCACAAGTCAAGCACTTTCCAACGTACGTAGCGATGTGGGCCTTCATACTAGGCCACCAATAAGTAGTGCTGATATCGTGGTACATTTTATCCGACCCTGGATGTACCGAATAGCGAGACTTGTGAGCTTCGTCCATCACAAGTTCGCGTAGACCGCCGTAAAGTGGGACCCAAATCCGGCCCGTTACGTAGTAGGCGCCGTCTGCCTTCTGTTCCATTTGCTGTCGTGAGCCGCGTAAGGCTTCAGCCTTGACGTTTTCGGGCTTCAGTGCTTCTGTCTGAGCATTTCGTATCTGTGCAGGAAGGCTAGACTGGATCGTAAGCTGTAGCGCTCGCACGCGCTTCGGTAAGGTGTCCTTTCGACTAAGGGCGTCAGCCACAACATTGGCTTTGCCTGGATGATACTTGATAGCGCATTCGTAGTCATTAAGTAACTCGACCCATCGTCGTTGACGCATGTTCAAATCCTTCTGCTTAAGAATATGCTCGAGACTCCTGTGATCGGTGTAAATCGTGCACCTGGTACCGTACAGGTAGTGTCGCCATATCTTAAGCGCAAAAACAACAGCTCCCAGCTCTAAATCGTGCGTCGTGTAGTTCCGTTCGTGAACCTTGAGTTGACGAGAGGCGTAAGCGATAACCTTGTCGCGCTGCATTAACACACACCCCAATCCCCGAATGGATGCATCACAATATACTACAAAATCTTCTGTGCCCTCTGGCAGTGAAAGAATAGGTGCGCTGCAAAGCCTATCCTTTAAGTGCTGAAAAGCAGTCTCCTGGGGCTCTCCCCAGCGATAGGTAACACCCTTCTGTGTCAGTAACGTAAGCGGCTGAGCAATCTTCGAGAAATCCTTGATAAACCGTCTGTAGTAACCTGCCAGACCCAAGAATTGGCGTATTTCCGTCGGTGTACGCGGTGCAGGCCAGTTTCTGATCGAGTCTACCTTGGATGGATCGACATGGATCCCATCCTTGTTTACCACGTGGCCTAAGAAGTGGACTTCACGAAGCCAGAAGTCGCATTTAGAAAGCTTGGCGTACAGCTGTTCCTTCCGAAGGAGTTCCAATATCAGGCGAAGATGCTGCTCGTGTTCCTCCCGACTCTTGGAGTAAATCAGGATGTCGTCGATGAAAACAATGACGAACTTGTCGAGATAGGGTTTGCACACCCTGTTCATAAGATCCATAAATACAGCAGGCGCGTTCGTTAATCCAAACGGCATGACCAGAAACTCGTAGTGACCGTAACGAGTTCTGAAAGCTGTCTTGGAGACGTCCTCATCCCGGACTCTCAGCTGATGATAACCAGACCTCAAGTCTATCTTCGAGTAGTAACACGACCCTTGCAACTGGTCGAATAAGTCGTCGATGCGCGGAAGAGGATAACGGTTCTTCACCGTTACCTTGTTGAGTTCACGGTAGTCGATACACATCCTGAACGTACCGTCTTTCTTTTTCACGAAAAGTACTGGAGCTCCCCAAGGCGAAGAGCTTGGACGAATAAAGCCCTTTTCCAAGAGCTCTTGCAGCTGCTTTGACAGCTCCTCCAATTCCGATGGAGCTAGACGATATGGTGCGCGAGCTATGGGTGCTGCTCCTGGAGCGAGCTCGATTTGAAATTCGACCTGACGATGAGGCGGTAAGCCAGGTAAGTCTTCAGGAAACACCTGAGGGTAATCACGTACAATTGGAATATCCTCCAATTTCTTTTCCTTTGCTGATGCGTCTGTAACGAGTGCCAGAATGGCAGTGTGCCCCTTACGTAAACACTTCTGAGCCTTCAAGAAAGAGATGATGCCAACCACAGCACCACTCTTGTCGCCTTGAACTTCAAGAGGTTCTTGACCCGAACGAGGAATACGAATAATTTTCTCGCTGCATAAAATTTCTGCCTGGTGTTGGGACAACCAATCCATCCCAATCACGACGTCGAAGCTACCCAAAACTATGGGAATGAGATCAATAGAGAAGGCTTGACCAGCTAGGATAAGATTACAACCCTGAACTACGTGCGTGGCTTCTAGACTTTTACCGTTAGCTAACTCTACTACATGTTTGGTGGGTAAAAGTGTTGGTGCACGTTTTAGCAGTTGACACATTTTCACAGACATATAGCTTGTATCCGCACCCGAATCAAATAAGATAGTAACGTAAATATTGTCTAGGAGAAACTTACCCATAACAACGTTGGGATCGTTCACTGCGTCGCCTCGACCTAGCACAAAAGCACGACCACGAGCTTCATTGCCGTTGTTGTTGTTGTTCCCGCCGTTGTTGTTCCCGTTGCCCTGGTTATTGTTGTTGCGATTCTGGTTCAACTGAGGGCAATCGCGTTTGAAGTGGCCTTCAGCCCCACACTGGAAACACCCCCGGTTTCCACGCTGTGGCTGCTGCTGCTGCTGCTGGTTCTGTGGAGCTGGTTGCTGAGGCTGCTGATTCTGATTCGCGGGTCGTGGACTCCTACAGTCTTTGGCCTCGTGACCCATCTTAAGACACCTTTGACAACGACCCTTGTTACATGGGCCGTGGTGATGCCTGTTGCAGTTGTGGCACCTGGGTTGACTACCCTGATATCTCCTCTGTCTGTGACAACTAGAGGATTGCTGACTGGGACTCTGATAGTGATCGATCTTCTGCTGCTGAGCTTGTGGCTGAACAGATGCTGAACCTTTGCTGGAATCCCCATCCCATTTTCTTTTACTGTCACCTGATGTAGCAGGAGTAACTGAGGTGGTGACGTTAGCAGTAGCATTAACACGCTTGGGCAGTTTATTCTGATCCACTGCCTGATCGGTGATGCGATGAGCGAGACGCTGGATCTCCTGAATGTTTTCGAGGTTAGCCGACGTCACGTGGCTCTGAATTTCTGGCGCCAATCCCTTGAGATACAACTCAATGCGCTTGTATGGAGGGTCCACCATAGTTGGACACAAAACGGCCAGCTCATTAGACCGTTTGGTATACGCCTCGATTTCCGATCCAACCATTTTCAAGTTATACAGCTCGTCTTCCAGCTTGTGAATATCTTCCCGCGTGCAGTACTCACGCTTGATAAGTTCCTTGAAATCGTTCCATGGGGTGGCGTTAGCAGCTGCCAACCCTAAGATTTGGACTTGGGCGTTCCACCAAGTCAGTGCTATCCCTTCCAAAGTACCAGTAGCAAACTTGACCTTGCGAGCCTCAGGGCACTCGCACATTTCGAATACCGATTCCAACTTTTCAAACCATTGGAGGAGTCCCACTGCCCCCTCTGTGCCGCTGAAAGAGTTTGGACGACAGTCCATGAAATTCTTGAAAGTGCAGACAGGCTGCTGCGCGTGTTGACCTATTGTGTACGAGTAGGGCAAAGTTTAAATACAAAAGCTAGTTTAGGAGTGTAGGATCTAAAGATCCTAGCGTAAGTTATAACTACAGGTTATCCTACCTGCTTGAGCAGCCGCAAATGCCGCTGTGACTTGGGCTTGAACGAGAGCCTCTAGCTGGGCTTGTGTCATGTTGATTCTTCCAGACATGATCTTCATAGTAATAAGTAGCATACGTAAGAATGGTTCGCGAGTAGGGCGATGACAGAAAAGCGTAGGCATATAGGTGTTCTCATGTAATCAAAGTATGTGTATCTAAGCGTAATGCGAGCAAAGTTCTAAGCAGTTCCAACAAGCAGACAATAAACATAAACCTTATTACCTAGGATGTCGAGTCTTGCACGTGGAGCGAAGCGTCGTTGTGGATCGTTGAGAGCACTGTACTGGTTATAGTCCGGTTTTAATAAAACGTTTTCCCATATTAAAACCAAGTTCTCTATAACCAATGGCTCTGATACCAATCTGTCACACCCCCAAAATCCACCCGCGGAATACCACCGCTTGGGAGCGTGACTGACCAGGATCAAGCCACCAATCATATCAAACATAGCATTTAATAATAAAAGTAATCAATGTAAATCATCATGACATGATTGATGTTCCAAAACCAAACATCGTTTAAATAGCGGAAGCATAGTATGTAATCTCAAAGTAATTATAAGTTCGAATAACGTTCACGAATCCAAATCCCACAACGACCTGCTCCTCCCTGTGCAAGCTCCGTAATGTACCTAAGGTCCTGCAAGGCATGCAGCAAATAATCAACAAACTAGTTGAGCGAGTTCACAGAAAGTAAGTTCATAGTGTAATGCATAAGTATAGCTAGTGGGGGCTTCCCATACTAGTGTGTAATAAAGGTGGGGGCTTCCCATGTTCATCCTGGTTAATGAGGGCTTCTCATTAACGGTACTTACTAGACTAACTTCCGACCATGTGTTCTTCTTTACCGAGAACAGGAAAACGTACAGGGTCACGTAGGCTTTACGTGACGTGCCCTTCCCCGAGGACAGTGGTACGCGTGGGGGCTACGTAGGCTTTACGCAGCGTGGCCTTCCGACCTGGAAGCCAGTAGATGGTATTGGGTTACGTAGGCTTTACGTAACGTGTCCTCCCGACCCGGGAGACATAAGGCAAGTATACTGGGTTACGTAGGCTTTACGTAACGTGTCCTGACTAACCTGAGGACGATGGTCTATAGTCTGGTATATGCGTAAGTACGAGTAATCATTCCATATCCATCATATCCAACCCAATTCCCAACCCGGGAATCCCATGCCTTGGCTGTGTGAACTCACCTTGGTTTGCTCGGCAGATACACAGAAAGTACAAGTAGCAAGTAAATGATCACTCACGTCCTATCATGGTTATTATACGAGTCAGGTTCGTATATAGCACGTATATAGTAATCACGTATAGTCATGGCAAACATGTACGCACGTAAACAGATAAGACATAGCATGTGAGGATCCAATTGTTCTAAGTCCATTCATACCCGGCCCAATAGCATAACAGCCCAATATCATAATCAGTTAAACAAATAACCAAGTGTCCGGCCCAAATCAGTTGGGCCTGTAATAGTCCAATAGCAATAGTCCACAAATCAAATCATTGGGCCCGTGACAGTGAAGGCCCAACAGTGTACGCGTAATGGTGGTCTCGACTCGCAACGGAGATCTCGAGTCGTATCGGCTGGATGCGAGTCGCAACGATGGTCTCGGTTCATCCCGGTCTGGTTACGAGTCGCAATCTGACTCGCAACCGTGGTTGCGGTTCGTGCGGTTGTGGTCTCGAGTGGGGTTCCGACTCGCAAATCCGAGTCGCAACCGGACGTGTAACTGATTTCCATACTTTAGTCAATTAAATCCCGTGATTTCAGCTAACAGTTTGGTCAGTTTCGGTAACCAGATCAATTAACATAATTTTCAACAAATCATTAGCATGATATCGATCAATTAGGATAATTGCAACACAAATTCATAAGAACCCTAATTAATTCCATATGAACAACATTAACAATTCGCATGATCCGGTCCGATTACTAGCATACACATTAACTTAGCATAACATCCATACATGAACACACATCAGTCGATTAGCACACGTACAATCAGATATCATCATCCAAATTATCCGATTCACAACAAACATGAAGCCGATTACATTTATCAACATTCAACCCGATTCCTAACATATTATCTTGTAACCACTATTGTTCATCATACAATTCCAACCTGATAACATCAAGTAACACGTATAGCACAACAGAAATCACAAATCCAAAGGTAATACACTAACCGATTACAAGTGAGGTGTGTGATCCGGGCAAGAGTGCTTCTTGGTGCCGTCGGGTTCAAACAGCCGAGAGAGAGAGGTAGAGAGCAACGCTTCTAGGGTTTGTGTGTGAGTGCTTGATTTGCAAAAGTGGTAAAACAAAACCCCTAACTTGGTTTTGTGTGTGTTGCGAGTGGGGAGTGGGCCGAGCCCACTCGGTTGTCTAATGGACCCGAGGACAAGGAGTGGCCCAAAGGGCTTGTGCGAGTGGTGTTGTGCGGTTCAAGTTATGTAACCTTGTGCGGTTTGGCTCATTTACATACATACACATATTATATGCACAACACACGTAATAACAAAATCACATAATTATTCAATAAACAACGTTCTCATAACCACGTATCGTTACACAAAGTGAGTCTAAAGTTCGAGTTGTCACAGAAGCGATTAATACGGACGGAACGGGTGAATTCTCAGATGATGGGGCTGCCGACGTGCACAGGAGAGCTTCTAGGGTTTCAGTGTTGATAAAAGTGTGGCAATTGAACAAAGTACCGGATAAATACTTCACGTAACGTGTAGGGCCGTTATTGGGCTTTCGGCGAAACTGGGCCGGCGAAACACTTGTTTCATCGGGATTGAAATGGCGAAACAAACTTTTGTTTCATCGAGTTGGGTCATGGCGAATCACTTGATTCGTCGGGTCGTTCAACGTTCAACAGTTTAAGTTTAAGTTTTCTGATAAGTTAGATCTTTCTGATAAGTTTCATGTTATAACCTAAAACACATAAACGTGCAACACTCATAGTGCCTTTCGTTATAACATAACGTGTACATTACAAGTCATACAAGTCAAACAACTAAACAGTCAAAGTCAACGTGCATTTAATGCGAAAGTGAAAGTCGGAAACTCGAGTTGTCACATTATCCCCAACTTGAAAGAAATTTCGTCCCGAAATTTAGCATGCGGTTACTGAGGAAGCTAGATAAGTTGTATCGTTCACTGGTTTTCCTGGGGTGTCACATCATCCCCCCGTTGAGTTGGAATTTCGTCCCGAAATTCTGTAGTAGCTTCAGCCTCAGTAGTAGTTGCATTGTTCTTGAATAACTGGGGATATTTGAGTTCCATTTGGTCTTCTCGTTCCCAGGTGTACTCTGGGCCACGACGGGAGTTCCAACGAACTCGAACAAGAGGTATTCTGGTGTTCTTGAGGACCTTAACATCCCGGTCCGTGATTTCAACTGGTTCCTCGACGAAATGTAACTGTTCGTCGATAGTGAGTTCCTTCAAAGGAACTATGAGGGTCTCATCTGACAGGCACTTCTTCAGATTTGACACATGAAAGACATTGTGAACTGCCCCGAGTTCTGCTGGTAGGTTCAGTCTGTAGGCCACTTTGCCTATTCTTTCAGTGATTTCGAACGGTCCGACATACCGTGGATTAAGTTTGCCTCGTTTGCCAAAACGAACCACACCCTTCCAGGGTGAGACTTTAAGTAGCACTCGATCCCCAACTTGGAACTCGAGGGGTTTCCTGCGCTTATCAGCGTAGCTTTTCTGACGGTCACGAGCTACCGCCATGCGTTGTCGTATCTATGCAATCCGTTCAGTAGCATCAACTACCATTTCTGGACCTGTGATTTGACTATCCCCCACCTCTGCCCAACAGAGAGGTGACCGGCATTTGCGTCCGTACAATGCCTCGAATGGAGCGGCTTGTATGCTGGTGTGGTAACTGTTATTGTACGAAAACCCTACTAACGGAAGATCTTTTTCCCAGCTGTTGCCGAAATCGATAACACACGCCCGAAGCATGTCTTCCAGAGTCTGGATAGTGCGCTCAGACTGCCCATCTGTCTGAGGGTGGTAAGCTGTGCTCATGTCTAGCCGTGAGCCGAAGGCTTTATGCATTGCTTGCCATAGTTCTGAAGTGAATCGTGCATCCCGATCCGAAATAATAGAGGTTGGCACTCCGTGCCTCGAAACAACTTCCTTCAAGTAGATGTCTGCTAATGTAGAGAACTTATCCGTTTCTTTGATAGCCAAGAAATGAGCAGATTTTGTGAGTCAATCTACGATTACCCAAATAGTATCATTCTCACGCTGGGATCTAGGTAGGCCAGTAACGAAATCCATGGAAATTTCCTTCCATTTCCATTGTGCTATCTTTGGTTGCTGAAGTAGGCCTGAGGGTTTCTGGTACTCCGTCTTGACTCTCGCACAGGTCAAACATTTACCGACGTAAGTTGCTATGTGAGCCTTCATGCTAGGCCACCAATATGTAGTTCTGAGATCGTGATACATCTTATCCGAACCTGGATGTACCGAGTAGCGAGACTTGTGAGCTTCATCCATTACAAGTGTGACAACTCGAGTTTCCAAGATTCTATTTTCGCATTTATTGCACGTTCACTGTTAGTTTAGTTGTTTATTTGCACAATTAGTTTACTATGAAACTGTATACGTTTTAATACAATAAAGTGTATTATGATTGTGCGTGGTTATGTGTTACTTGTGAAAGATTTGACAAATACTTGAATGTGGTGATGAAACTGTGAAATGTACATCTTGTGCCTGTAATATGTAATAGATAGGAATTAAGGGTGTATAGAGTAATTAGTGAAACTTGAATCATTCTTAACCCTAATCCCTTTTCACTAATCATCACTCAAGAAACAAAACACGTACTTCCACTTTTCTGATCTTCTTTGGCATTCATCATCTTTATCATTGGCACAAGCTATTCATCACTCTTGATTCCACACTCTAACTAGAATCAATTCAAGGTAATTGTTTATTGATTGCTTGATTGTTCTCAATTCTTGATTCTTGTAATTCTTGTAAACCCTAGTTCTACATGTAATGTTTTGTGTGTTTATTGACTCTGATTATTGAGTAATGAATATGATTAGTTGTATGCCCGATAGATTGTTCATGTAATGATTGTTGTTAATCATCGATTGATTTTTATGGATTCTGCAATGCGTATGACTGAATTAGGGTTCCTGGTCGTATGAAAACTAAAATGTAACTGATACAATGAAGTTGAATATTGTGTGATTGATGCTAGTCCGAATTTCATTTAAAAGGGTAAAGGTCCGACTTTTTGTGAAGTTTACATGGTCCGACCTTTGTTATTGAACATGGTCCGAATTTCTGAGCCTTGGAGGGGTCCGAATTTTAATCATGTGTGCTTGTCCGAGTTTTGGCAAGAGGATATGGGGTCCGACTTTTAACCCCAAGACCCCTTGTCCGACTTTGTGACCCCCTTGTTCCCTTGGTCCGAGTTTTAAGGGGGGAAGCCTTTGGTCCGACTTTTAATGTTTAGGGATGGAGTCCGAGCTTTATAAGGGGTGTAAGAGGTCCGAGTTTTAATCCCCAAGCTCCTGTCCGACCTTTTAATGATGCAAAGGAGTCCAAAGTTTATTAAGTGGATTGTGTTGTCCAAGTTTGTTGATTTTATATGCGTGAATAAGTGAATAAGTGTTCTGTGTTATGGCAAACAACTGTAATAAAGCTGATTGTATGCTTCTGTATATATAATTGCATACTACTGTCCATTCTGTATATAACTGTATGATTCTGTATATGATTGTATACTACTGAATGCAACTGTATGATCCTGTATGTGTGAACAATCTTCTCATATCATCCTGTACACCATGAACACACATAACACAATTGCTTGAATATCAAAGACTTGTAAACCCTAATTGTCTACAAACACTTACATCGAATCATGTGCAATGTATCCTAGGTCGTGTGTAACGGACTTAGACATTTATTAACCCTAGAAGCAATAACATACCGAGCAAACCAAGGTGAGTTCACACAGCCAAGGCATGGGGTTCCCAGGGTGGGAATGGGATTGGATTATTTACTTGTACTTCCCTAGATAATGGAACGTAGTGATATGATCCTCGGGTGAGGAAGGTGATTGGTTAAGATACTACTAGACTAGTGATACTAATAGAACTGATCTTCGCATACACGCCAGGGTTGGCCGCGATAATATGACTGATCTTCGCACACATGCCTAGAAAGGCTGCGAACTATTCACTAAACTTCGCACAGATGCCGGGTGGCCGCGATACAAATATACCTAGTCTAGAATACTTGGAAACTTTCCCTAATCTTCGCATACATGCCTAGAGGGCCGCGATACGAACTAATACGATAGATGACTTAATGAACGAACACAAGGCTTACTATACTATTACAATTACTGAACTATTAACTGTGAACTCGCTCAACTAGTTGTTGGTCCTCTGTTACATGCCTTGCAGGTCGTTAGATACATGGAGCTTGCACAGGGAGGAGCAGGTCGTTGTGGGCTTGGATCGTGATTGTTTCGTTAAACACTTATGACTTTTCATACTTATTTATGTTGGGTTTTATTTATACGTTTCCGCTAAACAGTGATAACATACTTATGTTTTGAACACCTTTCATATTGGTGGATTGAATGGCATTTACTTTTACTTATTAATTAGATGTTCAATATGATTGATGGCCTGATCCTGGTCATGTCACGCCTCCAAGCGGTGGTATTCCGCGTGTGGATTTTGGGGGTGTGACAGATTGGTATCAGAGCCATTGGTTATAGAGAACTTGGTTTTAATATGGGAAAAACGTTTTTATTAAAACCAGACTGTAACCAGAACAGTGCTCTCAACGATCCACAACGACGCTTCGCTCCACGTGCAAGACTCAACATCCTAGGTAATAAAGTTTATGTTTATTGCCTACATTCAAGAATTGCATAGAACTTTGCTCGTAGTATGCTTAAATTACCTTGCTCACTATTTGTTATTGCTTGAGAACACTCGTGTGCTTACACTCTTCTGTCATCGCACTACTCGCGAACCATTCTCACTTACACTACTTTTACTATGAAGAACAATGGCTGGACGCATTAACATGACTCAAGCCCAGTTGACGGCTCTTATCAATGAACAAGTTGCTGCGGCACTTGCAGCTGCAAACGCAGGAGGTATACCCTGCAGTCGTAACTCATCCTAGGATCTTTAGATCCTACGTTCCTAAACAACTCTTGTGATTAACCTCATTCTGTTCTAACACATTAGGTCAACCCGCTCATCAGCCTGTTTGTACTTTCAAGAACTTCATGGACTGTCGTCCAAGCACATTCAGTGGCACCGAGGGGGCAGTGGGACTCCTCCATTGGTTTGAGTAGCTAGAGTTAGTATTCGAAATGTGTGAATGCCCTGAGGCTCGCAGGGTCAAGTACGCCACTGGTACTTTGGAAGGGATTGCGCTAACTTGGTGGAACGCGCAAGTGCAGATTTTAGGGTTGGCAGCTGCTAACGCCACCCCTTGGAATGATTTCAAGGAACTGATCAAAAGGGAATACTGCACACGGGAAGACATCCACAAATTGGAAGATGAATTTTACCATTTGAAAATGACTGGGTCAGAAATTGAAGCTTATACTAAACGGTCGAATGAGCTGGCCATCTTGTGTCCAACTATGGTGGACCCTCCAATTAAGCGTATTGAGTTGTACCTCAAGGGATTAGCGCCAGAGACTCAGAGCCGTGTGACATCGGCTAATCTTGATAATATCCAGGCTATTCAGCGCCTTGCTCATCGTATTATGGATCAGGCAGTGGAACAGAACAAGCTGCCAAAACGCATCAGTGCTACCACTACTGCTGTTACTACTTCTGCTACTCGCAGTGACAACAAAAGAAAATGGGATGGGGATTCCAGCAAGGGATCAGCTTCAGTTCAGTCACAGGTTCAGCGGCGAAAGACGGACAGTTATCAGAGTCCCAGTCAGCACTCTTCAGGCAGTCAGGGGCAGGGTGGATATCGGGGAATTCACCCATTGTGTAACAGGTGCAACAGACACCACAGTGGACGGTGTCATAAGGAGCGTTGTCAGAGATGTCTCAAGATAGGGCATGAAGCTAAAGACTGCAGGAGTTCGCGACCTGCAAATCAGAATCAGCAACACCCACCACCAGCTCCACAGAACCAGCATCAGCAGCAGCAACAGCGGGGCAACAGGGGATGTTTTCAGTGTGGGGCTGAAGGTCATTTCAAGCGTGATTGCCCCCAGTTAAACCAGAACCAGAATCGCAACAATAATAACAATCAGGGAAATGGCAACAACAACAACGGTGGGAACAACAACGGCAACGAAGCAAGGGGTCGTGCATTTGTGTTGGGGCAGGGTGATGCCAGAAATGATCCCAACATAGTTATGGGTAAGTTTCTTCTCGATGACTTTTATGTTACTGTATTGTTTGATTCGGGTGCGGATACAAGTTATGTGTCTTTGAAGGTTAGCCAAATGTTAAAACGTGTTCCAACTCCCCTAAACACCAAACATGTCGTAGAATTAGCTAATGGTAAAAGTCTAGAGGCCACACACATAGTTCAGGGTTGTAATCTTATCCTCGCTGGCCATACTTTCTCCATCGACCTCATTCCTATAGTTCTGGGTAGTTTTGACATCGTCGTCGGCATGGATTGGTTATCCAAGCAGCAAGCAGAGATCCAATGTAAGGAGAAGATCATTCGTACTCCTCGTTCTGGTAAAGAACCTCTCGAAGTTCAAGGCGACAAGAGTGGTGCAGTAGTTGGCATCATCTCCTTTCTCAAGGCTCAGAAATGTTTACGAAAAGGTCACACTGCCATTTTGGCACTAGTTACTGATGCATCGATGAAAGAGAAAACGATAGAGGATATTCCAGTTGTACGTGATTTTCCTCAAGTGTTTCCTGAAGATTTACCTGGTCTACCGCCTCATCGCCAGGTCGAGTTTCAAGTCGAGCTCGCTCCAGGAGCAGCACCTATAGCTCGCGCACCGTATCGTTTAGCTCCAACCGAACTGGAAGAACTGTCTAAGCAACTACAAGAGCTCTTGGATAAGGGCTTTATTCGTCCAAGCTCTTCGCCTTGGGGGAGCTCCAGTACTATTCGTGAAAAAGAAGGATGGCACTTTCAGGATGTGCATAGACTACCGCGAACTGAACAAGGTCACAGTGAAGAACCGCTATCCTCTTCCTCGTATACCCGACTTATTCGACCAGTTGCAAGGGTCGAGTTACTACTCCAAGATAGACTTGAGGTTAGGGTATCATCAGCTGAGAGTCTGGGATGAGGACGTCTCCAAAACCGCATTCAGAACTCGCTACGGTCACTACGAGTTTCTTGTCATGCCATTTGGGTTAACGAACGCGCCTGCCGTATTTATGGATCTAATGAACAGGGTGTGACAACTCGAAATTCCAAGATTCTAATTCGCATTTATTGCACGTTCTTGTTTTGTTTAGTTGTTTAATTGTGCAAATAATTGGCTATGGAATTGTATACGTTTTAATACAATGAAATGTATTGTGATTATGCATGGTTATGTGTTAATTGTGATAAAATTGTTAAAGGCATAAACCTTGGTGGTGAAACTGTGAAACTATTTGAGATGGTGTACTATTGTAAAATATATTAATTAAGGGTGTAGAGAGCTATTAGTGAAACTTAAGCTATACTTAACCCTAATCCTTTGTTCACTAATCATTTTCACAAAACCAAAAGCACGTACTTCATTCTCTAATCTCCTAGCAATCATCATCACCATCATCATTGGCACAAGATAATCATCACTCTTGATTCCTCTTTCTCTAGAATCATTCAAGGTAATTGCTTATCGATTATTGTAATACTTGTAAACCTAATTGATTGCTTGATTATTATCCATTCTTGATTCTTGATTGTGTGTTCATGAAAACCCTAGTTCTTCATTTAACGTTTTGCGATTCTGGATTTGATTATGATGATAATGATATTGAGTAGTTGTTTAATCGATTGCCTGGTAATAAGGAATGCATGATTAGTTGAGTAATTAGATTGATGCTAGACTGACACAATGAAATTAGGGTTTTCACGATTGTATGAACATAAAAACGTAACTGTTCTGATTATTTGGATCCTGTGCAATGAATGGAATTCGCGTATTGTTTGTTGTCAGAGTTTCATGCTTAAAGGTCTGACTTATTGCCTAGGGATGAAGTTGTCCGAATTTTATTTCATAAATAGGTGATCCGAGTTTTAAAGGGAAATGCCCTAGTCCGACTTTTGATATGATGTTAAGGGTCCGACCTTTATAATTATAAGGGGTCCGAAATTTTTATAATATGCGCACTTGTCCGAAGTTCTTTTAGGGGAAACCTTTGGTCCGAGCTTTAAGGCAAAGCCTTATGTCCGAGTTTGGGGATGATTGAACCTGTCCGACTTTCTACTTTAAGCATGGTCCGACTTATGTAGGTTAATCATGGTCCGAGTTTTAATGTGGGTGCATGTCCGACTTTTGTAACAAGATCCCTGGTCCGACTTTGTTAAGGGAACCCTTGGGGGTCCGAGTTTTGTAGGGGAAGGTGGGATCCGACCTTTTAATTCATCAAGGTCCGAGTTTCTTCAATGGATCTCTTGGTCCGAGTTTTAACATCCCCACACCATATCCGACTTTTAACCCCATACCCCCTAGTCCGAATTTCATATGTGGAAGTTATGTGGTCCAAGTTGTGAAACCCCCATGTGCTATCCGGCTGTTAAACAGGGAAACCCCCCCCCCCCCCCCCCCACACTTGTCTGAATTTTGGAATGGCAAGGCCCTGTCTGATGTTGTGTGATGTTCGATTTGAAACAATGAACTGCATGATAGATAATGATTAATCTGTTAAGCTGTGTATGACACTTTGTTAAATCCCTGACTTCGTTAAACTTGTGAAGTTTAATAACGCTGCTAAATGTACTGAGTATCTTAACGGTTTCGGATTATCAAGGAGCTTGAAGCTAAGATGAGAAACTTTCTTTGGTCTCAAGATTCTGCGTTTAATAAAGGTAAATCGAAAGTCTCTTGGAAATTGGTTTGTACGCCAAAATATGAGGGGGGCTTGGGTATTAGACGTGTGGGGGATATGAATAAAGCGTTGATGTCGTCTCATATTTGGAGCATTGTTTCTAAACGGGACTCCTTGTGGGTTGATTGGGTGCACTCGTATCGGTTAAAGGGTAAGAGTTTTTGGGTATGTAAAACGCCCGCTAGTAGTTGTTGGTCGTGGAGGAAGATATCTCAGTTAGGGCCGCTGGTTAGAAATCATTTTTGGTCGGAGGTTGGTAATGGTGCCTCTACCTCAGCGTGGTATGATACATGGTCCGAGTTGGGGCCATTGGCCGATTTTCTTTCGCCTAGAGTTATTACAGATGCTGATTTTAGGTTGGAGGATTCGGTGGCCGATGTGCATTCGAATGGGGGTTGGAGTTGGCCTATAGCGTGGAGGGATTTGTTCCCTGTTCTGATTCAGATTGATCAAGTAATTTTGGATCCGATGAAAAATGATAGGCTTTTATGGAAGGATGGGAATGATCTTAATGGGTTTTCGACGTCTGGGGCTTGGCATTCGTTGCGCCATAGGGAACCGGATGTTGATTGGTGCAAAATTGTGTGGTTTGCTCAGTGTATTCCGAGGCACGCATTCATGATGTGGCTGATTATGAAACGTAAGCTCCTTACACAGGATAAAATTCTGCAATGGGATTTGTCTAGAAGGAAAAACATGAATATGATGTGTTGCTTATTGTGTTTTGAGAACTTTGATTCCCACCCACACTTGTTCTTTGAATGCAAATATTCTTCACAGGTGTGGACGCTAATCCGGGATAGGGGGGGTATGAACTCGGTCAGCCCGAAATGGTCAGAAGTTGTTCACTGGCTTAGTGCTCGTAGTCATCAGAAGCGGGCGGATATTTATGTGGCTAAGCTCCTCGTTGCGGCTACTGCTTATAACATTTGGCAAGAGAGGAATGCTCGGTTGTTTAAAAATCAACTCAGACCTCCTGCGACGGTTAGTGATGTTATTATCAAAACAGTGCGATACAAGTTGATGGGAGCTAAGTTGAAGGATACCGTGAGGGTGCGAAAGATTCTTGAAGAATGGGAGATCTATGCGGATGACAAAGGCGACGATGGAGGCTGATTAGTGTGTTTGGTTATTTGTATCTAGATTGTAGTCTAGTGGTCGTTTCCTTTTCTTGGTTGTTTTGTTTTGGTTTGGTTTTGGTTTGACTTTCATGGGGTGTGTCTCATGATTGAACTAGTGTAGACTCTCTACACTACTTGTGCTTTTTTGGTTGTGAATATATAGAATCACCGGGGTAACCCTTTACCCAAAAAGACAATTAGATTAACATCCATGTTAGACTGAAATGTGAAAGCAAAGGCGTGACGCATGAATTATGTGAATACGATGAACTGATTACATGATGTAGGATCCTATATGTGTATAATAGTATAACACTGAATGCAACTGTATGATTCTACATGCGTGAACATTCTATGTGATATCATCATGTACACAATAAACACACAAGACACAGCTGCTTGAATGTCAATGATTTGCAAATACTAATTGTGTGACAACTCGACCTTTTGACTCGTATTTAATGCACGTTGACTTGACCATTGACTTTGACTGATTAGTCGTTTGACTTGTTTGATTTATAATATATACGTTGTGATAAATGAAAGTGTTCTGTGATTGCATGATTATGTGTTCGATTGTATAACTCGAAGTCTGTTTGATAAACTTAAACTAATAACACTTGAATATCTCAACGAAACACATAGTGTGTTTCGCCAAGAACAACTCGACGGATCAGAAGCTGATTCGCCAAATAACCCACTGACGAAACAGAAGCCTGTCTCGTCAACTTCAGTTCGACGAAATAGTCTGATTCGCCGGCCCAGTCTCGCCGAAGCCCAGTTCGGGCCCATTACGAGTTAACGCGTATATTAACATGAACAGACCTATATTTCATACGTTTAGCAAAACAAGGAACCCTAGAACCCTCCCCACTTTGACGGCAGCCCTGTGATACTCAAGCTCTAGCTCTAAGCGATTTAAACCATCATCTTCGATATCTCGGTTAGTGTATGCTTGTTAATCGGTTTCTTGATTTCCTAGATTTCTCTGTACATATTGTGTATGCTTGATTTACGATCGGATGTGAGTACATGTGTGAGGTAATCTTGATTCGTATATATGACTAATCGGCTACGTATCCTTATGTGAATTACGATGTTGATTTAGGAATACTATTAACTGATCGGATTAATGTGGTTATGGTCTGGCGAAATCTGAATTTGTGATGCTCATGACGTTTTGGACGGTCGTTACTATTGTTGATTGAATACCGATCAAATATATGTTATTATAATGAATCCATCTACGTTCATATAAATTGCGGTTCGTGTATTGATTAGATGATGATTGCATGTTGAATGACTTCTGCATGATCGATGATGTAACGGCAGATTAGGGTTTCATGTGATTGCTGTGTAACTGTTGAAAGCGTAACTGATATGATTGACGTAACTGCTGTCTTGACGAATCAGACTTGACGAATGTGAATGTTTGACGAAATAGGATGTTGACGAATTAGAATGTTGATGCTTGACGAAAGAGAACTCTTGACGAAACAAGATTGTGTTTCGCCAAGAGTAATCGGCGAAATAGAAATTGTGTTCCGCCAATAGGGTAGTTGACGAAACATGTGTTCCGTCAAACCTGTGTTTCGCCAAAACATGTGTTTCGCCAATACCTGTGATTCGCCAATCTGTATACTTTACACAGTAACATGGTTTAACTCTGTCAAAGGATAACTGGATTATTTAACTGCTGTTAAATGATGTACATAACTTATGTGATAACGAATACATGCTGGTACTTGTATGATTGCTTATACGTGTACAACTTGGATATAAACTGATTGTGTATACGTGCATACCCTAGGACGTGATTGATTTACTTTGAGCACATACTTAGCATACCGAGCAAACCCAAGGTGAGTTCACACTCCTACTAAGGCATGGGATTCCCGGGTCGTGGGAATGGGATAAAGGTTACCATTGACTAAGAACGTACATATGCTTTTCCTAGACTATTACCTACCATGATCCTCGGATGTCAGGACGGTTCCGTAGGTTAGGATAACACCTACGTGGTCATATGCCAATTACTGCCTCGGATGTCAGGCACGCACGTAAAACCTACGTGTACGCATTACTTACTTCTATCCTCGGTACAAAGGATACGTACGTAAAACCTACGTACACCCCGCGTCTCCTATCCTCGGTTGTGAAGGATACGTGCGTAAAACCTACGTACACCCCATACGCGCTACTGTTCTCGGAAGAAGAACAGGGATGATACGAGTAGTTGATACGAATAGTCTAGTGGTCACATAACATGGGAAGCCCCCACCTGTATAACTTACTATCGGCCCAGTAGAGCCACCCGTTACTTACTGTTACGCACTTACTTACTGTGAACTCGCTCAACTAGTTTGTTGATCATTGTGTTACATGCCTTGCAGGACCTTAGGTACTTATGGAGCTTGCACTGGAGAAGCGGGTCGTTGTGGGCAATGGATCATGAACACTATGTTTAACATTTCGAATATTTGAACTTATGGTTTACTTTGGGTTATTTACTTATGCTTCCGCTATTGATACTATGTTTGGTTTGGAACATCAATTGTATTGAATGAGGTTTTACGAACTATTTTATTTATATTATGCTATGTTCAATATGATTGATGGCTTGATCCTGGTCAGTCACGCTCCCAAGCGGTGATACTCCGCAGGTGGATTTTGGGGGTGTGACAGATTGGTATCAGAGCCATTGGTTATAGAGAACTCGGTTTTAATATGGGGAAAACGTTTTTATTAAAACCAGACTATAACCAGAACGGTGCTCTCAACGATCCACAACGACGCTTCGCTCCACGTGCAAGACTCGACATACTAGGTAATAAGGTTTATGTTTATTACCTGCTTGCTAGAACTGCTTAGAACTTTGCTCGTAGTATGCTTACACTACTTTGCTCACTACATGTTAATGCTTGAGAACACTTATGTGCTTACACTCTTCTGTCATCGCACTATTCGCGAACCTTTCTCACTTATGTTGCCTTTGATGTGAAGATCAATGGCCGGACGAATTAACATGACTCAAGCCCAGCTAGAGGCTCTCGTTCAAGCTCAAGTTGCTGCGGCACTTGCGGCTGCTCAAGCAGGTAGTATACCCTGCAGTATAGACTCACACTAGGATCTTTAGATCCTACGGTAACTCTCGTATTTAACTTTCTCCTATTCGTACACAATAGGTCATCATGCGCAACAACCTGTCTGCACTTTCAAGAACTTTATGGACTGCCGTCCCGGCACGTTCAGCGGCACAGAAGGAGCGGTTGGACTCCTCCACTGGTTCGAGAAGCTAGAATCAGTATTCGAAATGTGTGAATGCCCTGAGGCACGCAGGGTGAAATACGCCACCGGCACTTTAGAAGGAATCGCGCTAACCTGGTGGAACGCGCAGGTGCAAATTCTGGGGTTGGCAGCTGCTAACGCCACACCCTGGAACGATTTTAAGGAGCTTATCAAGCGTGAGTATTGTACGCGTGAAGATATTCACAAGCTAGAAGACGAGCTGTATAATCTGAAAATGGTTGGGTCAGAGATTGAAGCGTATACTAAGCGGTCAAACGAGCTGGCCGTGCTGTGTCCCACTATGGTAGACCCTCCATACAAGCGTATCGAGATGTATCTCAAGGGGTTGGCACCAGAAATCCAGAGCCACGTTACTTCGGCTAACCTCGACAACATCCAGGAAATCCAGCGTCTCGCTCACCGTATCACCGATCAGGCAGTGGATCAGAACAAACTGCCTAAGCGTGTCAGCGCTACTGCTACAGTTACTCCTTCAGCTACTCCCGTTACCCTCAGTGACAACAAGAGGAAATGGGAGGGGGATTCAAGCAAAGCATCAGTTTCGGTTCAGTCCCAGAATCAGCAGCGAAAGACTGATAACTATCAAAGCCCTAACCAGCAGTCGTCAGGTAGTCACAGGCAGGGTGGGTATCGCGGAAATCTTCCAAAGTGCAACAACTGCAACAGGCACCACAACGGCCAGTGTACCAAGGGTCGTTGTCAAAGATGCCTCAAGATGGGTCACGAGGCCAAAGACTGTAGAAGCCTTCGTCCTGCGAACCAAAATCAACAGCAGCCTCACGCTCAGCCTAACCAACAACAGGGCAACAAGGGATGCTACAATTGTGGTGCTGTAGGCCACATCAAGAGACACTGCCCACAGCTCAACAGGAACCAGAACAACAACAACAACAACCAGGGCAACGGCAACAACAACAACGGAGGAAATAACAACTGCAATGAAGCTCGTGGTCGTGCATTCGTACTAGGTCGAGGCGACGCAGTGAACGATCCCAATGTGGTTATGGGTAAGTTTCTCCTCGACAACATTTACGTTACTGTTTTATTTGATTCGGGTGCGGATACAAGCTATATGTCTGTGAAAATGTGTCAACTGCTAAAACGTGCACCAACACTCCTACCCACCAAACATGTAGTAGAGTTAGCTAACGGTAAAAGTCTAGAAGCCACGCACGTAGTTCAGGGTTGTAACCTTATCCTAGCTGGTCAAGCTTTCACTATCGATCTCATTCCCATTGTTTTGGGTAGCTTCGACGTCGTGATTGGGATGGATTGGTTATCCCAACATCAGGTAGAGATCTTATGCAGCGAGAAGATAATTCGCATTCCTCGTTCGGGTCAGGAACCACTCGAAGTTCAAGGCGACAAGAGTGGTGCTGTGGTTGGCATCATCTCATTCTTGAAGGCTCAGAAGTGCTTACGTAAAGGTCACACAGCCATTTTGGCTCTTGTTACAGACGCATCAGTAAAGGAAAAGAAATTGGAGGATATTCCAATTGTACGCGATTACCCTCAGGTGTTTCCTGAAGACTTACCTGGCTTACCGCCTCATCGTCAGGTCGAATTTCAGATCGAGCTCGCCCCAGGAGCAGCACCCATAGCTCGCGCACCATATCGATTAGCTCCATCAGAATTGGAGGAACTGTCAAAACAGCTCCAAGAGCTCTTGGAAAAGGGCTTCATTCGACCAAGCTCTTCACCTTGGGGAGCTCCAGTGCTTTTCGTGAAAAAGAAGGACAGTACGTTCAGAATGTGCATAGACTACAGAGAACTGAACAAGGTGACGGTGAAGAACCGTTATCCCCTTCCACGCATAGACGACTTATTCGACCAGTTGCAAGGGTCGTGTTACTATTCGAAGATAGACTTAAGGTCAGGGTATCATCAGCTGAGGGTCCGGGATGAGGACGTCTCCAAGACAGCTTTCAGAACTCGTTATGGTCACTACGAGTTTCTTGTCATGCCGTTCGGGTTAACGAATGCGCCTGCCGTATTTATGGACCTGATGAATAGAGTGTGCAAGCCGTACTTAGACAAGTTTGTGATTGTCGTCATCGATGACATACTGATTTACTCCAAGAGTCAGGAGGAACACGAGCAACATCTACGATTGATTCTGGAACTTCTTCGAAAGGAACAGCTGTACGCCAAGTTTTCTAAATGCGACTTCTGGCTTCGTGAAGTCCACTTCTTAGGCCATGTGGTGAACAGGGATGGGATTCATGTTGATCCATCCAAGGTGGATTCGATCAAGAACTGGCCTGCACCGCGTACACCAACAGAAATACGCCAATTCTTGGGTTTGGCGGGTTACTACAGGCGATTTATAAAAGACTTCTCCAAAATCGCACAGCCGCTTACGCTACTGACACAGAAAGGTGTCACCTATCGCTGGGGAGAGCCCCAGGAAACCGCTTTTCAGTACTTAAAGGATAGGCTTTGCAGCGCGCCTATTCTCTCATGCCAGAGGGCACAGATGACTTCGTGGTTTATTGTGACGCATCGATACAGGGACTTGGGTGCGTATTGATGCAACGGGAGAAGGTTATTGCTTACGCTTCACGTCAACTCAAGGTTCACGAACGGAATTACACGACGCACGATTTAGAGCTGGGAGCTGTTGTTTTCGCTCTTAAGATATGGCGACACTACCTGTACGGTACCAGGTGCACGATTTACACCGATCACAGGAGTCTCGAGCATATCCTTAAGCAAAAGGATTTGAACATGCGTCAACGAAGATGGGTGGAACTACTGAATGATTATGAATGCGCTATCAAGTACCATCCAGGCAAAGCCAATGTTGTGGCTGACGCCCTCAGTCGGAAAGACACTCTACCTAGACGCGTACGAGCCTTGCAGCTCACTATTCAGTCCAGTCTTCCTGCACAGATACGAACTGCTCAGATAGAAGCTCTAAAGCCCGAAAACGTCAAGGCAGAAGCCTTACGTGGCTCAAGGCAACAAATGGAACAAAAGGAAGACGGCGCCTACTATGTAACGGGCCGGATTTGGGTCCCTCTCTATGGCGGTTTACGCGAACTTGTAATGGATGAAGCTCACAAGTCTCGCTACTCGGTACATCCAGGGTCAGATAAAATGTACCACGACATCAGCACTACTTATTGGTGGCCTAGCATGAAGGCCCACATCGCTACGTACGTTGGAAAATGTTTGACCTGTGCGAGAGTCAAGGTTGAATATCAGAAGCCAGCTGGTCTACTTCAGCAGCCTAAGATACCTCAATGGAAATGGGAAGAAATTTCCATGGATTTTGTTACAGGCTTACCTAGATCTCAGCGTGGGAACGATACAATATGGGTCATAGTTGATCGACTCACCAAGTCTGCACACTTCCTGCCGATTAAGGAAACGGACAAGTTCTCCACTCTCGCAGACGTCTATCTTAAAGAAGTTGTTTCGAGGCACGGAGTGCCCACCTCTATTATTTCGGATCGCGATGCACGATTCACGTCAGAGCTATGGCAAGCAATGCATAAATCTTTCGGCTCACGATTAGACATGAGCACAGCATATCATCCTCAGACGGATGGGCAGTCTGAGCGAACGATTCAAACACTTGAAGACATGCTTAGGGCATGCGTTATCGATTTTGGCAACGGCTGGGAAAAGCACCTCCCATTGGTGGAGTTTTCATACAATAACAGTTACCATACCAGCATTCAAGCCGCTCCATTCGAGGCATTGTACGGACGTAAATGCCGGTCACCTCTCTGTTGGGCAGAGGTGGGGGATAGTCAGATTACGGGTCCAGAGATTGTAGTGGACGCTACGGAAAAGATTGCTCAAATACGACAACGCATGGCGGCAGCACGCGACCGTCAGAAAGCCTACGCGGACAAGCGTAGAAAGCCATTGGAATTTCAGGTCGGGGATCGGGTTTTACTTAAAGTTTCACCCTGGAAGGGTGTGGTTCGTTTTGGCAAACGGGGCAAACTGAATCCGCGGTACGTCGGACCATTCGAAATCTTAGAAAAGATTGGCAAGGTAGCCTACAAGTTGAACCTACCAGCTGAACTCGGAGCAGTTCACAATGTCTTTCATGTGTCGAACCTAAAGAAGTGCTTATTAGATGAAACCCTCATCGTTCCTTTTAAGGAACTCACTATTGACGAGCGGTTGCAGTTCGTCGAGGAACCAGTAGAAATCACGGACCGGGATGTGAAGGTCCTCAAAAACAAGAGAATCCCTCTTGTTCGAGTTCGTTGGAACTCCAAACGTGGCCCAGAGTACACCTGGGAACGCGAAGACAGGATGACAGAAAAGTATCCCCAGTTATTCGAAACCAATGCTACCACTACTGAGGCTGAAGCTACTACTTCGGAATTTCGGGACGAAATTCCAGATCAACGGGGGGAGGATGTGACACCCCAGGAAAATCAGTGAACAATACAGTTTACCTAGCTTCCTCAGTGAGTGCATACCAAATTTCGGGACGAAATTTCCAATTAGTTGGGGATAATGTGACAACTCGACCTTTTGACTCGTATTTAATGCACGTTGACTTGACCATTGACTTTGACTGATTAGTCGTTTGACTTGTTTGATTTATAATGTATACGTTGTGATAAATGAAAGTGTTCTGTGATTGCATGATTATGTGTTCGATTGTATAACTCGAAGTCTGTTTGATAAACTTAAACTAATAACACTTGAATATCTCAACGAAACACATAGTGTGTTTCGCCAAGAACAACTCGACGGATCAGAAGCTGATTCGTCAAATAACCCACTGACGAAACAGAAGCCTGTCTCGTCAACTTCAGTTCGACGAAACAGTCTGATTTGCCGGCCCAGTCTTGCCGAAGCCCAGTTCGGGCCCATTACGAGTTAACGCGTATATTAACATGAACAGACCTATATTTCTTACGTTTAGCAAAACAAGGAACCCTAGAACCCTCCCCACTTTGACGGCAGCCCTGTGATACTCAAGCTCTAGCTCTAAGCGATTTAAACCATCATCTTCGATATCTCGGTTAGTGTATGCTTGTTAATCGGTTTCTTGATTTCCTAGATTTCTCTGTACATATTGTGTATGCTTGATTTACGATCGGATGTGAGTACATGTGTGAGGTAATCTTGATTCGTATATATGACTAATCGGTTACGTATCCTTATGTGAATTACGATGTTGATTTAGGAATACTATTAACTGATCGGATTAATGTGGTTATGGTCTGGCGAAATCTGAATTTGTGATGCTCATGACGTTTTGGACGGTCGTTAATATTGTTGATTGAATACCGATCAAATATATGTTATTATAATGAATCCATCTACGTTCATATAAATTGCGGTTCGTGTATTGATTAGATGATGATTGCATGTTGAATGACTTCTGCATGATCGATGATGTAACGGCAGATTAGGGTTTCATGTGATTGCTGTGTAACTGTTGAAAGCGTAACTGATATGATTGACGTAACTGCTGTCTTGACGAATCAGACTTGACGAATGTGAATGTTTGACGAAATAGGATGTTGACGAATTAGAATGTTGATGCTTGACGAAAGAGAACTCTTGACGAAACAAGATTGTGTTTCGCCAAGAGTAATCGGCGAAATAGAAATTGTGTTCCGCCAATAGGGTAGTTGACGAAACATGTGTTCCGTCAAACCTGTGTTTCGCCAAAACATGTGTTTCGCCAATACCTGTGATTCGCCAATCTGTATACTTTACACAGTAACATGGTTTAACTCTGTCAAAGGATAACTGGATTATTTAACTGCTGTTAAATGATGTACATAACTTATGTGATAACGAATACATGCTGGTACTTGTATGATTGCTTATACGTGTACAACTTGGATATAAACTGATTGTGTATACGTGCATACCCTAGGACGTGATTGATTTACTTTGAGCACATACTTAGCATACCGAGCAAACCCAAGGTGAGTTCACACTCCTACTAAGGCATGGGATTCCCGGGTCGTGGGAATGGGATAAAGGTTACCATTGACTAAGAACGTACATATGCTTTTCCTAGACTATTACCTACCATGATCCTCGGATGTCAGGACGGTTCCGTAGGTTAGGATAACACCTATGTGGTCATATGCCAATTACTGCCTCGGATGTCAGGCACGCACGTAAAACCTACGTGTACGCATTACTTACTTCTATCCTCGGTACAAAGGATACGTACGTAAAACCTACGTACACCCCCGCGTCTCCTATCCTCGGTTGTGAAGGATACGTGCGTAAAACCCACGTACACCCCATACGCGCTACTGTTCTCGGAAGAAGAACAGGGATGATACGAGTAGTTGATACGAATAGTCTAGTGGTCACATAACATGGGAAGCCCCCACCTGTATAACTTACTATCGGCCCAGTAGAGCCACCCGTTACTTACTGTTACGCACTTACTTACTGTGAACTCGCTCAACTAGTTTGTTGATCATTGTGTTACATGCCTTGCAGGACCTTAGGTACTTATGGAGCTTGCACTGGAGAAGCGGGTCGTTGTGGGCAATGGATCATGAACACTATGTTTAACATTTCGAATATTTGAACTTATAGTTTACTTTGGGTTATTTACTTATGCTTCCGCTATTGATACTATGTTTGGTTTGGAACATCAATTGTATTGAATGAGGTTTTACGAACTATTTTATTTATATTATGCTATGTTCAATATGATTGATGGCTTGATCCTGGTCAGTCACGCTCCCAAGCGGTGATACTCCGCAGGTGGATTTTGGGGGTGTGACAAATTGGATGCAAACACTTACATTATATCATGTGCAATATATCCTAGGTCGTGTGTAACGGACTTAGACATTTGATAAACCCTAGAGCATAGCATACCGAGCAAACCAAGGTGAGTTCACACAGCCAAGGCATGGGGTTCCCAGGGTGGGAATGGGATTGGATTACTTTATTGTACATATTCAGTTGATAGAACCTAACGATAAGAATACGACTAGACTAGTAACACTTATTGAACTGATCTTTGCACACCTGCCAAGGGTTGGCCGCGATATTATGACTGACTTCGCACACCTGCCTTTGGAAGGCCGCGAACTGGAATTTACTAATCTTCGCACACCTGCCTTTGGAAGGCCGCGAACTGAAATTTACTAATCTTCGCACACCTGCCTGGTAGGCCGCGATACAGATAAACCTAGTCTAGAATACTCGGGATGAACATCCCCTAATATCTTCGCAAACCTGCCTGGGAGGCCGCGATGGAAACTAATATGATACATGACATAACGAACGAACATACTACTACTCACACTATACTATTACTGAACTGTTAACTGTGAACTCGCTCAACTAGTTGTTGATCCTCTATTACATGCCTTGCAGGTCGTTAGATACATGGAGCTTGCACAAGGAGGAGCAGGTCGTTGTGGAGCATGGATCGTGGATGCCATGTTAAAACATTTAAACATTTGAACTTATGTTACACATTGGGTTTTCATACTTATGCTTCCGCTATACTTTGAAACTATGATTATGTTTTGAACACCTATCGTATTGAATGATTGGTTTACATTTATTATACTTGATATTAATTACATGTTCAATATGATTGGTGGCTTGATCCTGGTCAGTCACGCTCCCAAGCGGTGATACTCCGCAGGTGGATTTTGGGGGTGTGACAGATTGGTATCAGAGCCATTGGTTATAGAGAACTTGGTTTTAATATGGGGAAAACGTTTTTATTAAAACCAGACTATAACCAGAACAGTGCTCTCAGCGATCCACAACGACGCTTCGCTCCACGTGCAAGACTCAACATCCTAGGTAATAAGGTTTATGATTATTGCCTACATGCTAGAATTGCATAGAACTTTGCTCGTAGTATGCTTACATCACTTTGCTCACTACTTGTTACTGCTTGAGAACACCTATATGCCTACACTTTTCTGTCATCGCACTACTCGCGAACCATTCATACTTACGCTACCTTTACTGTTCGATCATGTCTGGACGTGTTAACATGACTCAAGCCCAGTTGACGGCTCTCATTAACGAACAAGTTGCTGCGGCACTTGCAGCCGCACAAGCAGGAGGTATAACCTGCTATTCCGAACCTATCCTAGAATGTTAGATCCTATTCTCGTGACCCAACTCTCGCACTTAACCTTGAACTATTTTTCTCGCGCAACGGGTCAGAACGCACAGCAACCTGTCTGCACATTCAAGAACTTTATGGACTGTCATCCAAGCACATTCAGTGGCACAGAAAGAGCAGTGGGACTACTCCATTGGTTTGGGAAGCTCGAGTCAGTATCCAAGATGAGTGAATGCCCTGAGGCTCGCAGGGTCAAGTACGCCACTGGAAGGGATCGCGCTAACCTGGTGGGACGCGCTAATACAGATACTAGGGTTGGCAGCTGCTAACGCCACCCCCTGGAACGAATTCAAAGAACGCATTAAAAGGGAATACTGTACGCATGATGACATCCACAAGTGGGAAGTGGAGCTTTACCATTTGAAAATGACGGGGTCAGAAATTGAAGCTTATACGAAACGGTCAAACGAACTGGCCATCTTGTGTCCAACCATGGTGGACCCTCCAAGCAAGCGTATCGAATTGTACCTCAAGGGTCTAGCCTCAGAGATTCAGAGCCATGCTACATCAGCTAACCTCGACAATATCCAAGACATTCAGCGTCTTGCTCATCGCCTCACGGATCAGGCAGTGGAACAGAACAGGCTGCCTAGTTGTATCAGCACTATTACTACCGCTATCACTTCTGCTACTCCCGCTACTCCTAGTGACAACAAGCGGAAATGGGATGGGTATTCCAGCAAGGGTTCAGCTACCGTTCAGTCTCAAGCACAACAGCAGCGCAAGAATAGTGATCACCAGAGCCGAGTCAGCCAACTTCTGGTGGTCAGGGGCAGGGTGGATATCAGGGAATTCACCCAATGTGTAACTAATGCAACAGACACCACGGTGGTTAGTGCAACGAGAGACGTTGCCAGAGGTGTCTCAAGATGGGCCATGAAGCTAAGGATTCAGGAGCCCACGGCCTGCAAATCGGAATCGCCAGCAGCAACAGCAAGCAGAAATCCTATGCAAAGAAAAGATTGTTCGTATTCTCCGTTCTGGTCAGGAACCTCTCGAAGTTCAAGGCGACAAGAGTGGTGCTGTGATTGGCATCATCTCTTTCTTGAAGGCACAGAAATGTTTACGAAAGGGGCACACTGCTATTCTGGCATTAGTTACAGATGCATCGACGAAAGAGAAGAGAATAGGGGATATTCCAGTAGTACGCGAATTTCCTCAGGTGTTTCCTGAAGATTTACCCGGTGTACCGCCTCATCATCAAGTCGAATTTCAGATCGAGCTCGCTCCAGGAGCAGCACCTATAGCCCGCGCACCGTATCGTTTAGCTCCAACTGAATTGGAAGAACTTTCAAAGCAACTACAAGAGCTCTTGGATAAGGGCTTCATTCGTCCAAGCTCTTCGCCTTGGGGAGCTCCAGTACTATTTGTGAAAAAGAAGGATGGCACTTTCAGAATGTTCATAGATTACCGCGAACTGAACAAGGTCACAGTGAAGAACCGTTATCCTCTTCCTCGTATAGACGACTTATTCGACCAGTTGCATGGGTCGAGTTACTGTTCCAAGATTGATCTAAGGTCAGGGTACCATCAGCTGAGAGTCCGGGATGAGGACGTCTCCAAGACAACATTCAGAACTCGCTGCGACCACTACGAGTTTCTAGTCATGCCATTCGGGCTTACGAACGCGCCTACAGTTTTCATGGATCTTATGAACAGGGTGTGCAAACCTTATCTAGACAGGTTCGTCGTTGTCTTCATCGACGACATCCTGATCTACTCTGGGAGTCAGGAGGAACACGAGCAGCACTTGCGTCTTATCTTGGAACTTCTTCGAAAGGAACAATTGTACGCCAAGTTCTCAAAATGCGACTTCTGGCTTCGTGAAGTCCACATCTTAGGCCATGTGGTGAACAGGGATGGGATTCATGTCGATCCATCCAAGGTAGATTCGATCAGGAACTGGCCTGCACCGCGTACACCAACAGAGATACGCCAACTCTTGGGTTTGGCGGGGTATTACAGACGATTCATCAAAGACTTTGTGACAACTCGAATTTCCAAGATTCTATTTCGCATTTATTGCACGTTCTTGTATTATTTTGTTGATTGATTTCACAGTTAGTTGTTATGGAATTGTATATGTTTGGATACAATGAAGTGTGTCGTGTGATTTTGCATGGTTGTTTGTTAATTGTGATAGACTTGTCAAAAATGTGAACTTGGTGGTGAAACTGTGAAATTAATTGGGATGGTGTACCTTTGTAAAATAGAATAATTGAGGGTGTGAAGAGTTATTAGTGAAAACTTAATTATACTTAACCCTAATCCCCTCCTCACTAATCATTCTCTCAAAATCAAAGCACGTACTTGTAACTCCCTAATCCTTTAGTAAGCATCACCACCATCATCATTGGCACAAGATAATCATCACACTTGATTCCTCTTTCTCTAGAACTCATCAAGGTAATTGCTTAATCATTGTTGGTTGTTAGTAATTGATTGTTTGATTGTTACAAATTCATGATTCTTGTAATTCTTGAAAAACCCTAGATTATCATATGAAGGTTCTGCGTTTTAAATTGATATTGAATATTGTGATGATGATGTTGATTAGTGAATGATCATTTACATGATGTTAAGATTCAAGGAATGTTAGAATGATTGCCTGATGATAATTTGCCGTTTTGCGAAGTGTATGAATTAGGGTTTTGATAATATAGAACGTAACTGATTTGATATTCTTGATCCTGTGAAACGTACTGTTAATGTCTGAGTTTGTAACCTTTATGTGTATAATAGTCTGAGTTTTAATAATGCATTAAGGATCCGAGTTTCATATGCTTCATATACCCGAGTTTTTAACCATTCTCACCTGGTCCGAGTATGTTAATGTATGTAGATGGACCGAGTTTGTTTAATGAAGAAGGTCCGAGTTTCTTGAACATCACACTTGTCCGAGTTTAATAACCATGTGTGATGCCCGAGTTTAAACCCCCCCCCTCACCCTAGTCCGACTTTGATAAAGGAGATCAAAGTCCGACCTTAATTTCATTATATTGTCCGAGTTTAATGGAATGTGTATTGTCCGAGTTTGAGCAATACAAAAGTCTGAGTTAGTGGACTATCTATTGGACCGAGTTTAATACTTAGTGTGGTCCGAGTTTAACAAGCATATGGTCTGAGTTTATTGAGTTGTTGGGCCGAGTTTATATGATGTTCATTGGTCCGAGTTTGTTGTTATCAAGTCTGATCCGAGTTTAAGTAATAAGTGTGGCCCGAGTTTAAGCAATCAAGTCAGGTCCAAGTTTATATTATGTTCATTGGTCCGAGTTTATTGTATGCAATTGAGGTCCGAGTTTAATGATGACACATTGGACCGAGTTTAATGATGATACACTGGACCGAGTTTAATGATGATACATTGGACCGAGTTTAACATGATCATACATGTCCGAGTTTCAAACAGGGGAAACCCCCCCCCCCCCCACACTTGTCTGATGTGTAATTGTCTGATGTTGTGTGATTGTTTTTATGATCGAATACTGAATGATATATATACATATATATATACGGTTTCATGATATGCATGCAGTAAACGATTATAATAAACCGCTAATAATAAATAACGAATTTGATGATGATGAACACACGATTTGAATAATGTTGTTTGAACTCTATAAGTGACGTGTAACCTGAGTTTAGGACAAACAGTTAAAGCTTACTGCATGTACTATATGTGACTATATGCTATTGAATGGTACTACATGATCTTATATGTGCGAACAATTCTCATCATCTCATCCTGTACACAACCCTCACACAGATCACAACTGTTTAGACATAAGTAACATGTAAACCCTACTTGAATGTAACACTTACATTGAATCACGTGCAATGCATCCTAGGTCGTGTGTAGCGGACCTATACATTTAACTAACTCTAGAAGCAATAACATACCGAGCAAACCAAGGTGAGTTCACACAGCCAAGGCATGGGGTTCCCAGGGTGGGAATGGGATTTGATTATTTACTGGTACTTATCTATACGGGAACGTAGTGATGTGATCTGATGAACTATTGTACATACTCCACTGTTAGAACTACTACTAGACTAGTAACACTTATTGAACTGATCTTCGCACACCTGCCAAGGGTTGGCCGCGATATTATGACTGACTTCGCACACCTGCCTATGGAAGGCCGCGAACTGTAATTTACTGATCTTCGCACACCTGCCTGGTAGGCCGCGATACAAGTAAACCTAGTCTAGAATATACGGGATGAACATCCCCCTAATATCTTTGCATACCTGCCTGGGAGGCCGCGATGGAAACTATTACGATACACGACATAACGAACGAACATACTACTACTCACACTATAGTATTACTGAACTGTTAACTGTGAACTCGCTCAACTAGTTTGTTGATCCTCTGTTACATGCCTTGCAGGTCGTTAGATACATGGAGCTTGCACAGGGAGGAGCAGGTCGTTGTGGAGATTGGATCGTGGATGTTATGTTATACTTACAACACTTGAACTATTTACATACATTGGATATCATTATTACGCTTCCGCTACTTAAATTATGTTTTGTTGGAACATCAATCGTATTGAATAATTGGTTTACATTTATTATACTTGACATTAACTACATGTTCGATATGATTGGTGGCTTGATCCTGGTCAGTCACGCTCCCAAGCGGTGATACTCCGCAGGTGGATTTTGGGGGTGTGACAGATTGGTATCAGAGCCATTGGTTATAGAGAACTTGGTTTTAATATGGGAAAACGTTTTATTTAAAACCAGACTATAACCAGAACAGTGCTCTCAACGATCCACAACGACGCTTCGCCTCACGTGCAAGACTCGACATCCTAGGTAATAAGGTTTATGTTTATTACCTGCTTGCTAGAACTGCGTAGAACTTTGCTCGTAGTATGCTTACATTACTTTGCTCACTACTTGTTATTGCTTGAGAACACCTACGTGCTTACACTTTTCTGTCATCGCCCTACTCGCGAACCACTCTCACTTACATTACTTTTACTATGAAGATCATGTCTGGAAGAATTAGCATGACACAAGCCCAGCTAGAGGCTTTCGTTCAAGCTCAAGTTGCTGCGGCAGTTGCAGCAGCTCAAGCAGGTCAACACGCGCAGCAGCCTGTCTGCACTTTCAAGAACTTCATGGACTGTCGTCCAAATTCTTTCAGTGGCACCGAGGGGGCAGTGGGACTCCTCCATTGGTTTGAAAAGCTAGAGTCAGTATTCGAAATGTGCGAGTGCCCTGAGGCTCGCAAGGTCAAGTACGCCACTGGCACTTTGGAAGGAATCGCGTTGACTTGGTGGAACGCGCAAGTACAGATCTTAGGGTTGGCAGCTGCTAACGCCACACCCTGGAACGATTTTAAGGAACTTATCAAAAGGGAATATTGCACGCGTGAAGATATTCACAAGTTGGAAGACGAGCTGTACAATTTGAAAATGGTTGGATCTGAGATCGAAGCGTATACTAAACGGTCAAACGAGCTGGCCGTGCTGTGTCCAACTATGGTAGACCCTCCGTACAAGCGCATTGAGATGTATCTCAAGGGATTGGCGCCAGAGATCCAGAGCCATGTGACATCGGCCAATCTTGACAACATTCAGGCTATTCAGCGCCTCGCTCACCGTATCACAGATCAGGCAGTGGATCAGAACAGACTGCCAAAGCGTGTCAAGGCTACCACTACTGCTGTCACCACTTCTGCTACTCCCAGTGACAACAAGAGGAAATGGGAGGGGGATTCCAGCAAGGGATCAGTTTCTGTTCAGTCCCAGCAGCGCAAGACAAATGACTACCAGAATTCGAGTCAGCAATCATCTGGCAGTCAGGGGCAGGGTGGATATCGGGGAATTCACCCACTGTGTAATAAGTGCAACAGACACCACAGCGGAAGATGTCGCAGGGAGCAATGTCAAAGATGTCTCAAGATGGGTCATGAGGCTAAGGATTGTAGAAGCTCTCGGCCAGCAAATCAGAACCAGCAACTCCCACCACTAGCTCCACAGAACCAGCAGCAGCAACCACAGCGTGGAAACCGGGGATGTTTCTAGTGTGGGGCAGAAGGTCATTACAAACGCGATTGCCCTCAGTTGAACCAGAATCAGAACCACAACAATAACCAGGGCAACGGGAACAACAACAACAACGGGGGAAACAACAACAACAATGGCAACGAGGCAAGAGGTCGAGTTTTCGTGTTAGGAGGAGGAGACGCAATGAACGCTAATTGAACTTATAACTTATCTTGGGTTTTCATTATTATGTTTACGCTACTCAAACAAAGTTTGGTTTGAACATTAATCGTGTTGGGTTTTATGAATTATTTTATCTTCTATATTTTATGTTTGATGTGATGGATGGTTTAATATTATTGAGCGCACCTGCCGTATTTATGGACCTTATGAACAGGGTGTGCAAACCCTATTTTGACAAGTTCGTCATTGTCTCCATCGACGACATTCTGATCTACTCCAAGAGTCAGGAGGAACACGAGCAGCACTTACGTCTTACCTTGGAACTTCTTCGAAAGGAGCAACTGTACGCAAAGTTTTCTAAATGCGACTTCTGGCTTCGTGAAGTCCACTTCTTAGGCCATGTGGTGAGCAGGGAAGGGATTCATGTTGATCCATCCAAGGTAGACTCGATCAGGAACTGGCCTGCACTGCGTACACCAACGGGAATACGCCAATTCTTGAGTTTGGCGGGGTATTAGAGACGATTCATTAAAGACTTATCGAAGATCGCGCAGCCGCTTACTATGCTGACACGGGAAGGTGTCACCTACCGTTGGGGAGATTCCCAAGAGACCGCTTTTCAGTACCTAAAGGATAGGCTTTGCGGTACACCTATTCTCTCACTGCCGGAGGGCACAGACGACTTCGTGGTTTATTGTGACGCATCGATACAGGGTCTTGGTTGCGTATTGATGCAACGGGATAAGGTTATTGCTTACGCTTCGCGGCAACTCAAGATTCATGAACGGAACTACACGACGCACGATTTAGAGCTGGGAGCTGTTGTTTTCGCGCTTAAGATATGGCGACACTACCTGTACGGTACCAGGTGCACGATTTACACCGATCACAGGAGTCTCGAGCATATTCTTAAGCAAAAGAATTTGAACATGCGTCAACGGAGACGGGTTGAACTTCTGAACAACTACGAATGCGCCATCACGTATCATCCAGGCAAGGCCAATGTTGTGGCCAACGCCCCCAGTCGAAAGGACACCCTACCTAAGCGCGTGCGAGCGCTACAGCTTACTATTCAGTCCAGTCTTCCTGCACAGATACGAGCTGCTCAGATAGAAGCATTGAAACCCGAAAACGTCATGGCTGAAGCCTTACGCGGTTCAAGGCAACGAATGGAAGAAAAGGAAGACGGCGCCTACTATATAACGGGGAGTATTTGGGTCCCACTTTATAGCGGTTTACGAGAGCTTGTGTTGGACAAAGCACCCAAGTCTCGCTACTCGGTACATCCGGGGTCGGACAAAATGTACCACGACATCAGAACTACTTATTGGTGGCCTAGCATGAAGGCCCACATTGCAAATGTTTGACTTGTGCGAGGGTCAAGACAGAGTACCAGAAACCCTCAGACTTACTTCAGCAACCCAGGATACCGCAATGGAAATGGGAAGAAATTTCCATGGATTTCGTTACAGGCCTACCCAGATCCCAGCGTGGGAAAGATACTATATGGGTGATCGTGGATCGACTCACCAAGTCTGCACACTTCCTGGTTATAAAGGAAACAGATAAGTTCTCAACTCTCGCAGACATCTATCTTAAAGAAGTTGTTACGAGGCACGGGGTGCCCACCTCCATTATGTCGGATCGGAATGCACGATTCACGTCAGAGCTATGGCAGGCGATGCACAAATCTTCCGACTCACGATTAGACATGAGCACAGCATATCATCCTCAGACGGATGGACAGTCTGAGCGAACGATCCGAACTCTTAAAGACATGCTTCGGGCATGCGTTATAGATTTCGGCAACGGCTGGGAAAAGCATCTCCCGTTAGTGGAGTTTTCGTATAATAGCAGTTATCACACCAGCATACAAGCCGCTCCATTCGAGGCATTGTACGGACGTAAATGCCGGTCACCTCTCGGTTGGGCAGAGGTGGGGGATAGTTAGATTACAGGCCCAGAAATGGTAGTTGACGCTACTGAACGAATTGCACAGATACGACAACGCATGGCGGCAGCACGCGACCGTCAGAAAGCCTACGCGGATAAGCGTAAGAAGCCACTGGAATTTCAGGTCGGGGACCGGGTAATACTTAAAGTCTCACCCTGGAAGGGTGTGGTTCGTTTTGGCGAACGAGGCAAACTTAATCCGCGATATGTCGGACCATTTGAGATTATAGAAAGAATAGGCCCAGTAGCCTACCGATTGAACCTACCAGCTGAACTCGGGGCAGTTCACAATGTATTTCACGTGTCGAATCTGAAGAAGTGCCTGTCAGATGAGACCCTCACAGTTCCTTTAAGGAACTCACTATCGACGAGCGGTTGCAGTTCGTCGAGGAGCCAGTTGAAATCACGGACCGGGATGTAAGGTCCTCAAACACAAGAGAATCCCTCTTGTTCGAGTTCGTTGGAACTCCCGACGTGGCCCAGAGTACACCTGGGAACGCGAAGACCAGATGACAGAAAAGTACCCCAGTTATTCGAAACCAATGCAACCACTACTGAGGCTGAAGCTACTACTACTGAATTTCGGGACGAAATTCCAAATCAACGGGGGGATGATGTGACACCCTAGGAAAACCAGTGAACGATACAACTTACCTAGCTTCCTCAGTGAGTGCGTACCAAATTTCGGGACGAAATTTCTTTTAAGTTGGGGATAATGTGACAACTCGAATTTCCAAGATTCTATTTCGCATTTATTGCACGTTCTTGTATTATTTAGTTGATTGATTTCACAGTTAGTTGTTATGGAATTGTATATGTTTGGATACAATGAAGTGTGTCGTGTGATTTTGCATGGTTGTTTGTTAATTGTGATAGACTTGTCAAAAATGTGAACTTGGTGGTGAAACTGTGAAATTAATTGGGATGGTGTACCTTTGTAAAATAGAATAATTGAGGGTGTGAAGAGTTATTAGTGAAAACTTAATTATACTTAACCCTAATCCCCTCCTCACTAATCATTCTCTCAAAATCAAAGCACGTACTTGTAACTCCCTAATCCTTTAGTAAGCATCACCACCATCATCATTGGCACAAGATAATCATCACACTTGATTCCTCTTTCTCTAGAACTCATCAAGGTAATTGCTTAATCATTGTTGGTTGTTAGTAATTGATTGTTTGATTGTTACAAATTCATGATTCTTGTAATTCTTGAAAAACCCTAGATTATCATATGAAGGTTCTGCGTTTTAAATTGATATTGAATATTGTGATGATGATGTTGATTAGTGAATGATCATTTACATGATGTTAAGATTCAAGGAATGTTAGAATGATTGCCTGATGATAAATTGCCGTTTTGCGAAGTGTATGAATTAGGGTTTTGATAATATAGAACGTAACTGATTTGATATTCTTGATCCTGTGAAACGTACTGTTAATGTCTGAGTTTGTAACCTTTATGTGTATAATAGTCTGAGTTTTAATAATGCATTAAGGATCCGAGTTTCATATGCTTCATATACCCGAGTTTTTAACCATTCTCACCTGGTCCGAGTATGTTAATGTATGTAGATGGACCGAGTTTGTTTAATGAAGAAGGTCCGAGTTTCTTGAACATCACACTTGTCCGAGTTTAATAACCATGTGTGATGCCCGAGTTTAAACCCCCCCCCCCCCTCACCCTAGTCCGACTTTGATAAAGAAGATCAAAGTCCGACCTTAATTTCATTATATTGTCCGAGTTTAATGGAATGTGTATTGTCCGAGTTTGAGCAATACAAAAGTCTGAGTTAGTGGACTATCTATTGGACCGAGTTTAATACTTAGTGTGGTCCGAGTTTAACAAGCATATGGTCTGAGTTTATTGAGTTGTTGGGCCGAGTTTATATGATGTTCATTGGTCCGAGTTTGTTTATCAAGTCTGATCCGAGTTTAAGTAATAAGTGTGGCCCGAGTTTAAGCAATCAAGTCAGGTCCGAGTTTATATTATGTTCATTGGTCCGAGTTTATTGTATGCAATTGAGGTCCGAGTTTAATGATGACACATTGGACCGAGTTTAATGATGATACACTGGACCGAGTTTAATGATGATACATTGGACCGAGTTTAACATGATCATACATGTCCGAGTTTCAAACAGGGGAAACCCCCCCCCCCCCCCACACTTGTCTGATGTGTAATTGTCTGATGTTGTGTGATTGTTCTGATGATCGAATACTGAATGATATATATACATATATATATACGGTTTCATGATATGCATGCAGTAAACGATTATAATAAACCGCTAATAATAAATAACGAATTTGATGATGATGAACACACGATTTGAATAATGTTGTTTGAACTCTATAAGTGACGTGTAACCTGAGTTTAGGACAAACAGTTAAAGCTTACTGCATGTACTATATGTGACTATATGCTATTGAATGGTACTACATGATCTTATATGTGCGAACAATTCTCATCATCTCATCCTGTACACAACCCTCACACAGATCACAACTGTTTAGACATAAGTAACATGTAAACCCTACTTGAATGTAACACTTACATTGAATCACGTGCAATGCATCCTAGGTCGTGTGTAGCGGACCTATACATTTAACTAACTCTAGAAGCAATAACATACCGAGCAAACCAAGGTGAGTTCACACAGCCAAGGCATGGGGTTCCCAGGGTGGGAATGGGATTTGATTATTTACTGGTACTTATCTATACGGGAACGTAGTGATGTGATCTGATGAACTATTGTACATACTCCACTGTTAGAACTACTACTAGACTAGTAACACTTATTGAACTGATCTTCGCACACCTGCCAAGGGTTGGCCGCGATATTATGACTGACTTCACACACCTGCCTATGGAAGGCCGCGAACTGTAATTTACTGATCTTCGCACACCTGCCTGGTAGGTCGCGATACAAGTAAACCTAGTCTAGAATATACGGGATGAACATCCCCCTAATATCTTCGTATACCTGCCTGGGAGGCCGCGATGGAAACTATTACGATACACGACATAACGAACGAACATATTTGTTTATGCTTCATACCTGAGAGTAAATCGGATCATAGCTTGTCCATAACATATTTGTTTCCATCCAATTCAGGAATAGCCATGGTTAGAGTCCCTTTCAAATCCTGATCCGCCGATATTTCAATGAGAGCCCTAGCATAGCTGCTCCGTCCCCAAGCCTCATTACACATATCATTAGTATACGAATCCAACCGCACAGGAGAACCAATTTTTGAAGCCAGCATGCTTAACCCATCATCAGAATACGCCACTAGAGGAACGTCATGCAATTTCACCCAAACTGCAACCTTTTTCAACTCTTCCTTTTTAAGGGTGTTTATAGGGGACCAAATGTTGAGAAACAGAGGTTTGTTACGAATCATCCAAGGTCCCCCTTCAAGAACAGCGTCCATTCCCTTTCTGTCTTCAAACTTGAAGAAAAAGAACCCATTTGAATTCATCATCGTTTTCTGAAGACCATGTTTCTTCCAATGTGTTCTCACAAAATATTCAACTACTGGATATGCAATTCTATCCCCCAAGAAATAACCATAAAGCGTGTTAGCTAACCTGTTGTTAACCTGGCGAACAGAATCAATCGGTAGCACTACATCCACACCATCCAATGAGGCATCTGAGTTTAGTGTTCGAAAATTGACTTTCGGAACTTGATTCGCCGCATCATTGGCCTTCCTAGCGTTTTCATCATCATTTTAATTCTGAATTGTATTACCAGCCCACTTAGTACCTCCCTGCTCTACCTGTTTGTTTAGGACCACATCAGCATACAATTGTTGTTGGACTTGAGCATTATCACCCTGTTCCTGCTTTCGAACACGAGCAGGACTGACATCATTTAGCGGTAGCACAAATGATACCTTTCGCTTGTCAAAAACCACTGCATAATCCTCATATGGGGAATCAGAACAGCCAAGAACGTAGTCAGAATCATTCAACGGTAACATGAATCTTACCTTCTTATTACCCACTTCTGGAACCGTAGACATCTGTGAAGTTTTTCTTGGCTCAAACGGTTTTCCATCAATGTTCTTAATTCTGGTAGCAAACACCTTAGAGTTGTCTGTTGAATCATCCATGGTGAACGAAACCCAACAGCTGTCGAAACCCTAATTCAGAACAGATTGGAGTTGGATCAGAAGCTGCCGAAAACCTAACTGGTCGGACTCGCCGATCGTATTAAGGTTCGGCCGCTCAAATCCTCGTGAAACTGATCTTCTCAGATTCAGCCTACTCGAAGCCGTATATCAAAACAGACTGAAGATGTATCACAACTTCACCAGCCGATCAATCGGACCAATAATCAGGCTGGACCAAAAGCAAAACGAAAAAACAACACAAACTGCCGGATCCCTAATGTGACTGAAATCCTACTTACGAGGGGATCCGATTAGATCTTAAGGCAAAGGAAGGATTCAATTACCCAAGAAAACTAACCAGATTGAACGTAGAGGAGGAATGAAGATCGAATTAGGGTTTCAAGTTATTCTCCAAGAGTCGCCCAAGTCGCCCATTCTCAGAACCACATTCCAGTTTATACTGTTTTCGGAATACTTTCCTCTTGTATCCTTAGCTGATGGTAGCCTGATCGTAAATCGATCTTCGAATAAAAGCTTGAACCTTGCAGTTTGTCAAATAGATCATCAATCCTTGGTAGAGGATATCTATTCTTGACAGTCAGCTTATTCAACTCCCGGTAGTCGATACACATACGAAAACTACCGTCCTTCTTCTTGACAAACAGGACCGGAGCTCCCCAAGGTGAGAAGCTTGGTCTGATGAATCCTTTGTCTAGCAACTCTTGAAGTTGTGTCGACAATTCCTGCATCTCTGACGGTGCAAGTCTATAAGGTGCCCTAGCTACAGGCGCGGCGCCTGGAACTAAGTCAATACGGAACTCCACTTGCCTCTGGGGCGGCAATCCTGGCAAGTCCTCTGGGAAGACTTCCGGATATTCCCTTACGACAGGGATGTCTTTGATCTTTGGTTCAGCAACTTTCTTATCTACAATGTGTGCCAGGAAGGCAGCACATCCCTTCTGTAAACACTTGCGGGCTTTCAGGCAGCTGATGATTCTTAAAGGCGTATCACGCTTTTCTCCATGAACTACTATCGTTTCTCCATCTTCGGTTGGGATGCGAACGACCTTTTCGTGACAAACAATCCCTGCCTTGTTGTTCGATAACCCATCCATCCCTACTACCACGTCGAAGCTTCCCAACTTGACTGGTAGTAGATCCAAAGCAAAATCACGCTCTCCCAACTCGATCACACAACCTTTGGCCACTTCATTGGCTTCTACTAACTTTCCATTAGCCAATTCAATTGAGTAGGGAATATCTAATTCACTAGCGGCTAACCCAAGCATATTCTTAAACTCTAATGACACGAAGCTATAATCGACACCAGTATCAAATAAAACGGATGCGAAGCATTGGTTTATAGGGAACGTACCAGTAACAACATTGGGATCCTGGCGCGCTTCCCTCGCTTCAATATTAAAAACCCTTCCCCGTGCTTGGTTCAATTCTGGGCAGTTCCTCTTATAGTGCCCAGTGTCACCACAGTTAAAATAGCCCGGTCTTTGCCCGTTTCCTGCTCCATTCCCAGCTTGGGCATTGTTGTTTTGGTTCACATTACCAACTTGATTCGCGTTGTTGCCTCGATTTCCATTCCCTCCGTTATTTTTTTTTTTTTTTGGGTAAAGGGTTACCCCGGTGATTCTATATATTCACAACCAAAAAAGCACAAGTAGTGTAGAGAGTCTACACTAGTTCAATCATGAGACACACCCCATGAAAGTCAAACCAAAACCAAACCAAAACAAAACAACCAAAAAAGGAAACGACCACTAGACTACAATCTAGATACAAATAACCAAACACAACTAATCAGCCTCCATCGTCGCCTTTGTCATCCGCATAGATCTCCCATTCTTCAAGAATCTTTCGCACCCTCACGGTATCCTTCAACTTAGCTCCCATCAATTTGTATCGCACTGTTTTGATAATAACATCACTAACCGTCTCAGGAGGTCTCAGTTGATTTTTAAACAACCGAGCATTCCTCTCTTGCCAAATGTTATAAGCAGTAGCCGCAACGAGGAGCTTAGCCACATAAATATCCGCCCGCTTCTGATGACTACGAGCACTAAGCCAGTGAACAACTTCTGACCATTTCGGGCTGACCGAGTTCATACCCCCCCTATCCCGGATTAGCGTCCACACCTGTGAAGAATACTTGCATTCAAAGAACAAGTGTGGGTGGGAATCAAAGTTCTCAAAACACATTAAGCAACACATCATATTCATGTTTTTCCTTCTAGACAAATCCCATTGCAGAATTTTATCCTGTGTAAGGAGCTTACGTTTCATAATCAGCCACATCATGAATGCGTGCCTCGGAATACACTCCTTGTGCACGATTTCCATTTCCACCGCGATTATTGTTCCGATTACCAAAACCTCCTTGGCCACCCCAGCCCGCATTAGCCCAGCAGTTATCCTTCAAGTGTCCAGTTTTTCCACAAGCTTCGCATACTTTTGAACCACAGCGGCCAGAATGGTGACGCTGGCAGGTGTTACACTTGGGATGTGTACCCATATATCCCTTTCCTTTCTTTCCAGGACCAGTTGTAGCTTGGACTGGTGCGCTTGGTTCTCCTTTCCTGCCATCACTGCTTGTGCCTTGTTTGAAGTTTGAGAATTTTCTTTTGTTACCCCCAGACGACTCTACGTGATCTCCTTCTTCTTTTGCTCAACATCAGAAAACTTGTTTAGGCGGACGGCTTCCTCAGTAAGAGCCACGCTCAGATCGATTGCCTCAGTGATTGTTGCCGGCTTTGAAGAGGTCACCATACTTATGATTTGAGGAGCTAAACCCCAAATGAAGCGCTCGATTCACTTGAACTCTGGTGTAACCATATAAGGTACCACATGAGATAAGTCGTGAAACCTCTGAACATATTCCGCAATTTTCGGACCTTCCATCTTCAGATGCCAAAATTCAGTTTCCAACCTTTGAATTTCTTCGCATGAGCTCTTTCAGCTCGTTCCACGTCATTGCGTAAGCTGCGGCTTCACCAAGAGTCTGAACTTGTAAGTTCCACCAAGACAGGGCTCCGTCCAAGAATAGCCCAGACATGTAGGTAACTTGCTGGTCTGGAGCGCACTTGCTCATGCAGAGAACTGATTCTGTCTTCTCGTCCCATCGAACAAAAGCAACAGCACCTCCGGTGCCGTCAAAGTTTACAGGTTTGCAGTCTAGGAACTGCTTGTATGTGCACCCTGCACATGCGTTAGAATATACAAATGGCATTAGCAAACTTGCTAAAGATATCCAAATGTATCGTGGTATGTGTTAATGACTTAATATTACCATGAGGTGGATTGTTATTGCCGTTGTTGTTTGAATTACTCCCGCTAGTTCCTCCTAGTGAGGCTGCGTACTACGCAATGGCGGCAGCAATGACCTGCTGAAGTTCTGCCTCGTTGGTAGGCATGCGTGTCTGGCGTCTTGGAGGCATCTTCTAAAAGATGGTTCACGTAGGCCAGGTCATAGTAAGTAAAGTGTACGTATATAGCAAAAATATCATCACATAACATCTCATGTTATAAATAAATCAAACACATAACATCTCATGTTATAGATCATAAACAATCAATCAAACATCACATATGATGAGAATACTGCGATTGCATTGCCATAAATCGAGACCACAATGTAAAGTTTACAAGTACATAACTGTATCATACAACATCAACGACTAAGGGCTACATCACCCCAGTCCAAAATATCAAATCAGTGTCAACAATATCCAATATACATAACAACAAAAGTCAAGATCAATATGCAGTCTCCCAAAAGCTGTGCAAACTGTGCAATCACCGTCTTCTCAACAAAAGTCTACCCGTGTCATACAAAATGGCCCTAAGCTGATGGCGGTGGAGGAGGGGAAAATGGGAAAAGAACAAACGTCACAAGTGAAGCCATTCCTCCTCTATAGCTCGATGAGAACGCAACAGATACGCTAGCTGCTGCTCCTGAGTCCAAAAACAAGCAGCAGAATCGGGAGATAACGGACGAGGAGGGTGTGATATCGCAGGGTGAGTCTGGCCCTGGCATTGGCATGGTGGTCGCTGTGCTCTCTCAAGCTCCTGCACGCGACGAGTCAGCGCCTCCTGCTGTATCATGAACGACCTGAGAATATCCTCTACATAATAACCCATGTGATAAGGATGATAAGGATCAGATGGCGGCATAATGGGTGGTGAAGTCCTGAGAAAAGGCTCACTAGATGGAGCAAAGGATGGCACAGCAAACGGTGCAACAGGGGGAGCAGCAGTATGATGAGAGATCTGTGGTACAAACTGATCCCCTCCAGTCATGAAAGGTGCATGGCCAAAAGGCTGACGAGATGACCCCTCCCCAGGACGTGGTGGGGGTATGTCCTGGAGAAATGTGACAGGCAAGTCAGTGCGGTGAGCATCAGCGGTGAGTGTGGGAAACAAAGGTACATCCATAGGAACTGAAGTAGATGCTGAAGCAGGTGTAACAGGTACCACAAAAGGCGGGTAGTCATCATCATCGTCTATCCACCCATTTCGAGTGTGCGCATATCGGGGGTCAACATGGGTCGCGAAAAGTGCATGATCGGGCTCCACAGGCACTGGGTCAGGAAGAGGGGCAATAACAAGATCAGCAGGAATATCAGCAATGTGAGGGGCACCAATATGAGCATCAACAGCATGATCATCCTCTAACAGTGGGGCAACAAAATGATGATCATCGACAGGTACGTCATCAATCAAGGGAGCAACAGCTGGTGCATCGGCATGGTCAGGGTCATGCTCGAATGCAGGGTCTGGAGCAACTACTGGCTCGGGGGCCACTGCAGGCTCTGGATCATCAAACTTCATCTTGAAATCAGCGGGATCAGCAAACATGGGATCAACGTGGGCTACGGGATCCTCCATGGGCTGATCTAAATGAATAAACTCAATATCATGGTCTGGATTGAAGTCAGTTGGGAAAACAGGGTCTGAATCATCATCGATATCGTGATCGAACGGAAAACTAGGGGCAGGTGCAGGTGCAGCGGATGACGCTCTATCAGGGTCTGTATCATGGGAATAGTGCCGCACTCCCTGTGCATGTGACGGTGCGGATGCCACAGACTCAAAGGAGTCTGGGACGGGTGAACTAACGAGTGACTCCTCAGCATGGGCATCAGCGAGAAGTAGGAGATCACCAGCAGCAATGTGGGCCTCGCCCTAAAAATCATCCTCGAGTGGATCCTCGTCAAACAAGTCGACATCGTCTTCAGCGACTACGTCAAGGAGCATATCAAGAATAGGGTAAGAGGCAAGGGGTACAGGGACAGGGATCACCGCAAGCGGCAAATCCCCAGCGACAGGGCCATCAGCGGGCTCAACAACGACATCGGGCAGCGCAAATGGATGGAAATCATCGTCGTCCGTGCTGGTAGTATCTGAAGTATACACCTCATGCTCTGATGACACCATGTCGTCCGATACTATAGGCATGGGGTCTGTGGTGTCCGACCCTCTGGTGCCGGATGAAGGCATGTCGTCTGTAACACAAACACACATATGCACAAATAATCAGTCATACAGTCAGATAAACATATTAGTCACAAATAGGCAATCAAGTAGTCCTCCTAGTCCCACTAGCCTAACCTCCCAGCCTCCCACACTGTCTCCCTAGTCCCACTAGACAATTCTCCCAGCCTCCCAGACTGACTCCCTAGTCCCACTAAACAATTCTCCCAGCCTCCCAGACTGACTCCCTAGTCCCACTAGACAATTATTCCCAGCCTCCCAGACTGACTCCCTAGTCCCACTAGACAATTCTTCCCAGCCTCCCAGACTGACTCCCTAGTCCCACTAGACCATTCTTCCCAGCCTCCCAGACTGACTCCCTAGTCCCATTAGACCACCCCCTCAGCCTCCCAGACTGAGCCATAACTAACAAATAAAAATGTGCTCAACATTTGTTTGTAATAACGTTTTGTGACTTGGATCTGGACTTAAGTGGTATGCAATGTAAAAGTGTTTTCGTGAGAGCCCTAGTGATCATAGTCTAGACTCGAGAAGGAATCCTAGTTCGCTATGATCAGAGCTCTGATACCAAGCTGTCACACCCTGGCTTTGCGGAAGCGTGGGTTAATTTGGTGTGACTTCTTAATACCATAGCTTAATATGAAAGTAAAACCATGCAGATCATCCATTGATTTAAGTTTTAAAATAAAAGTAACACAACATTGTCTTAAAGCATTATCACATGCAACGGAAATTACAACCTAATAACATAAAAACTTTGTTTGGAAGACACAACCACAAACTTAAAATAGACTTAGTTTAAGAACTGTGACTCGTCCAGGTAAAAGCCACAACTCCTAAACTTGGATGATCCCATAACTCTAACGCAGCGTGAAAACGTAGCATACCGTGCCAGATCCTTAGTTCCCTGAAATACATGTAAGTTGGAAAAATCAACAAAAATTGTTGAGCGAGTTCATGTGTAGTGAGTATGTAAAACCCTTGTAAGTATAAAAACCCTGGTATGTAGCAAATAAGGAAATAAAGAGATCACCAATGGTTTGCAAGGCCATTGATATGTGTGATGTGCAGTAGGAAGACTCAAACCTAGTAGATTTTTGCGTCGGGCACCAAGTCACCCCGAGGTCGGTACTGTTGGGCCTGGGGCTGGGCTCGCTACACCCAGATAGATCTACCGCTATTGTCCCTCGGTCCTACACTGAGGATTAATGGCCTTCAGTTCCCGCCTACTCACTCACATGATCTAAGTAGTAACCCTCCTTACGCTAATCATACCATGTGTAAAAGTACTCATAATCATAGTAACATGTATTTCAACCCCGCAGTTTAAAAACTGAACACAGTTAAGAGAAAAGGGGGACATGAACTCACAGAAGTGCGTCTCTAACAAGTAATCTCCCAGTCAACCTGCTGTGCGACGACCTACACGTACTAACTTCTATTAGATGAACGGTCGTGCCTTAGCTTATGGTTTAAGTTTTTTTGGAAATAGTTAGACAACTATTTCGTGTTTACACTTCGTAATTATTTGGTAAATATATTTCTTCCCAAGGATGGGGGCTTTAATACATGTGCGTTCGTATAACTTCGAAATATATTATTAAGTCTCACTTAAAATATATTTTATTTCATTTGTCCAAAACATTCTATCTCCAAAACATAAATATTTTTCCCAAAAATATTATATTTTATTTCATAAAATTTTCCCAAAATAATACTTTTATCAAATAAACATGTAAGAGTATTTTTCTGAAAATACGTAAGTTACATTTGTAGTTCGGGTGGTAATAATAATACCGGTACAATTTAAATATTTATTGTGAAGGCGTTCGTATTATCTTGGAGTCGTTATTATTCAGTATTTTCCAGTAATATTATTTTTACTCTAAAAATAATATTTACGTAGTTCACAAAATTATCATGAAATTCACACAAGTGTTACTATGAATAATATATACTAAATATATATTTAACAAGTCTTATTTTTGAAAATCCCACCTCCGACACTTGGTTATTTTGTAATAAAAATCATGGCAAAATTTTATTTGGAAAAATAAGTTAAAAATATGTTCATAACACTTGTTGTAAGAATATTTTCCAAGTGTTATATTTCTGTAAAAATTTTGCCAGAGTTTCCCCTGTAACTGGAGGTGGCCACGCTTACTAGCGTATCATTTTCTTTTCAAAATCCAATCAACAATTTTCTCAACATCATCAAACGATATTCCAACATCAAACTAGTAAAAAATATACATAAATCTCAAACACATGAACTTGTGGATTATGTAAAAGTGTGTAGTAACCTTCCATTATTTTTAGTAGATCTTTCTATCTTTGTAAATAAAATCGGTTTCTTGAAAATCTTATTTTTAAAGAAAATACATTTATACAACTTCTAGTCAAAAATCTCAAAAACATTCCTTTGTTAAATCCTTTTGTTACACAAGTGTCTACACACTTGTTTGTTCACAAAAACACCTTTGTTTCAAGAAAGATCCGGCTTCTAAACATGATTTCATTTTACACTTGGTTCTTCGAAAATACCACTTGTAGATCTTTAGATCTACTAGTTTAGAACTTCATTTTATAAGAAAAATTACTTTTACACAAGTTCATGTTCATACCCTTTACCCAAAAAAAGTAGTAGAGTTCATCATCTAATCATTTTCATACTTTAACATACACTAGTTCATGTTCCATGAACATGACTTAGCCGGGTTAGATGACGATCCGAACTACTACTAGCATCAAACAACATAAAAGAATCATAACAAAACAAGATCCAAGAGTTTTACACTAATATTTACTCATTAACCACCATGTTCATCATTTTTACTAGACTTTAAACTTTGATCTTATATGTTCATGATTTTTATCCGACAAATCTCTTATTAACCACTTTAGACAAGATCAAGAAGGTGATTAGAAGCACTTACAACTAGCTCAAGGCTAGGGAAGAATCTAGGCGAAAAATGGGTGGTTAATAGCGTTGTGGTGAGGTCCTTGTGATTCCGTAAGCACCGGGCTTCCTTGTATGAGATCCTTCACCTTTGTATGTTAATAGAGTGCCTTGATCAAAACTTGAAAATGGTGGGGTGTTGTTAGGGGGGTTCGGCCGAGAGTGTTAAGAGGAGAGGGAGAGATGAATTTTTGTTGCGTGGTGATGTGAATGAATATGATTATCCCTTAAGCATATTTATAACCCATTTCATCTCATTTATCCATCATACAATATGTAGCCAAGATTTTAGACAATTAAATATAATATTCAAAAAATATGTGGTGTGTGTCCCACAAGGGGACCGATTTCGGTCACATGGGGGTAGGGTAATTGGGTTGGTTTCTAACTAGGTAGTTAGGTTAGTTAGTTTAAGTTAGGATTATGATTAGTTATTTGTGTGTAGTGAAATATAACGGATGTTAGGGTATTCGGGGAACCTAACTGGCTCAGAAAAGGAAAAACAGTGTCAATGACAATATTTTTATGTTCCGGGTAAAGTCCGGTTGTTCGGTTGGATACTGATCCGTTAAAGTGCTTAATAAGCATTTAAAGTGTCCTTAATATTATTTTTAGTGACACAAAGAATTCCCGACACTTTGTAAAGTGTCTAGCATTATTTTCCCATGTTTTTGCACTTTACTAGTTATCTTAAATGCTGAATTTTTTATTTAAATGCAGAATTTTGTGTTTAGAAAATGTTTTAGGCACATCCGGTCGCTATAACTATCACCTAGTGACGCAGTTCTACAACCCTCATTTCCCTACACTCTCTACTAGTGTAGTAAACTATTCCCGGCTCATACAGGCCTTAGAGGCAGTGTCTGCCTGATGCTGGCTATATCAGCATGTTTAATGGGTTATCCGTTCATTGTGCTACTGTGCTTTTGTGCATCAAGTTTGTCACTAAAGTTCTGTATGTAAATAGTGGAGTGACAGTTAATAATGTATGATGCAAGTATGGGCATGTATCAGTATTCAAGTAGCAGTTTATCCACAATTGTAAGCAAGCACAGTAATTAAGCAGTATTAATTAATTCGTACGGATACCTGATTTGGTGAGGGTTGTCACACTTTGACCAGACAAAATCTCTAATAATAGGACGAAGCTGTAAGAGTTTACGCCAGCTCCAACAACAATTAGAAACCGTATTGCATACCTAGAAATTTTTACCTCTTAGTCTGTCTGAGTAAATCCAAGCAACCCATAAGGACTCGCGTTTAACCAAGATACTCCAAATATGAGAGGTCATTAGAGCTTTGTTTACATGCCCTATTCTACGAATACCCAAACCACCTTCAAACTTAGGGACATAAACGGACTTCCATGAAGCCTTAGCCTTCCCCTTGTGAAACGAACCTTCAGATGACCATAAAAAGTTTTGCATTTTCGCTTCCAACTCTAGAATAACCCGAGACGGAAGGATGAAAACAGAAGACCAATAAACATGCATCGCAGAGAGAACCGAGTATATAAGCTGCACTCTACCAGCAAAAGAGAGAAGCTTATTTCTCCAGCTCATAATACGTTGATCTAACCTTTCCACTAAGGCACTGCAATCTTTATAAAGAAGTCTAGAAGAGATGAGTGGAACACCCAAGTAGCGAACTGGCAACCATCCCTCCTCAAACGGCATAATATCTAAGATGTGGTCCTTAACATGAGTAGGCACATTACAAAAGAACCCTGTGTTCTTCTGAATACTAGGCACCAATCCAGACATGTTAGTAAACTTTGTAAGAGAGGACATAAAACATTTAGCCGAATTAACATCACCTCTCGCAAATAAGAAAAGATCATCTGCAAAACAAAGATTTATAGTCCGTTGTTTCTCACACTTATTGTGAAACTTGAAAGAAGCACCTATCCGAGTAGCATGCTGAAGAATGCACGTTAGAACCTCCATAACTAGCGTGAATAAATAAGGGGATAACGGGTCTCCTTAACGTAAACCATGCTTACCCATAAAATACCCATGCACATTTCCATTAACCTGGTGGTTCCTACTTTATGTGACAATTCTCGAGATCGGTTGGTTTGGAAAGACTTGGAAGGGAATAATCGTCCATTTTCTTCTTGGGAGGTTTGGAATAATATTCGGCATCATGCAAGTAAAGTACAATGGGGGAATATGGTTTGGTTTAAACAATGCATTCCTAAGCATGCGTTCCATATATGGCTAGTTATTCAAAACAAATTGAAGACACAGGATCGGCTATCTGTTTGGGAAGCGGGAAGTGATACAAATTTGAATCTAATGTGCTGCCGGTTATGCTATTACAACAGGGATTCGAGAGACCATCTCTTCTTTGAATACTCTTTTGCTACGCAGGTTTGGAACAATGTTAGGAGTCTCACCAATATGGAAGATATTAATGGAGGCTGGACCGATATTATGGCTTGGATGAACCACAACTCGTCCTTACAGAAGCCCGACATTGTTGTTAGTCGGTTGGTAGTTGCGGCTGCAACCTACTTTATATGGCAAGAGTGCAACAGCAGGTTGTTTTCTCGGAACCATCGGACGGCTATGGTAGTGTCTCAGGAGATTATTAATACTGTTCGATTGCGGCTTATTTCCCTCAAGTTAAAACAGAGATTTGATAATGGTAGCTTGGTGGAAAAATGGAAGATTCCTGGAAACAATTTAGAGATTGATCCCGGCTAGTTAGTTGTCTTTGTTTGTGGTTTGTTTTTGTTTTTGGCCGTGTTTGGTTTGTTAGCTGGTTTGTGGCCTTGTTGCCTAGTTGTGTTTTGTTGGGATGTTTGTTCCTAGTGTTGGTATGCCAATGCTAGTTTGGGTGTGGTAACTCAGCCACACTTCTGGTTTTTATTTGATTAATAAAATTCACCGGGGTAACCCTTTACCCAAAAAAAAATTAATGCAAATGGAATAGGAAGCTGTTGAAACACACACCATAATCCACTCCAATATTCTGGCATGAAACCCAAACCCAATAAGAACATTTTTCAGGAAACTCCAATCAACCGTATCGTAAGCCTTCTGTATATCCACCTTAAACGTACAACGAGGAGGACCTGAGTTCCTATGATAGTTGTGCATGAGCTCTTGGGTCAACAAAATATTATCTGAGATCTTTCTACCTGGGATAAAGGCAGATTGATTGATACTAATAACCTGATGGGGCATACCTTTTATTCTATCAGCTATGATTTTCGTAATACACTTGAATAAAACATTACAGCATGCAATTGGATGGTAATCAGTAACCATAACCGAAGACGACTTCTTCGGCACAAGAGCAATCAGAGTGTGATTTAATTCACGAAGTAACTTACCCGTGGAGAAAAAATCCATGACTGCTTTAGATATATCATGCCCTACAATCTGCCAAGCAGCTTTGAAAAAAGCAGCAGTAAATCCATCTGGGCCCGGGCCTTGTCGCTAACTATAGAAAATATGGCGGTTTTAATCTCTTCCATGGTAACCTGACGAACCATATGCGAAGCATCCATCGGGTTGACCCATTTAGAAAAGAGATCCGGAGTCGGCTGCATGGAAACATCATCTTGACAACCCAAAAACTTCTCATAATGCTGCACAAAAATAGAATGAACATTATCGGCCTCATACATCACCCCGTTAGCATCCGAAATAACTTGAATCCTGCTCCGATGATTCCTACTCTTTACGGCTGCATGAAAATAAGCGGTATTCGCATCACCCGCCCTTAACCAATCCATTTTTGTTTTTTGTTTCAAAAATCTTTCCTCATCAAGGCATGCCTCCTGAAACGAAGCCGTTAGATTAGTTTCTCGAGCTCTTAGGTCCGTATTCATGGGATCCTGATCAATATTGTGACAACTCGAGTTTCCAAGATTCTATTTTCACATTTATTGCACGTTCATTGTTTGTTTAGTTGTTTACTTGTACAATTAGTTTGCTGTGAAACTGTAACGTTTTGATTCAGTTAAGTATATTGTATTTGAACATGGTTATGTGGTAACTATGAAAGATTTGTCAAATGTATGAACTTGGTGGTGAAACTGTGAACTATTTTGAGTGGTGTACTTATGTAAAAGTTAATACTTGAGGGTGTATAGAGTAATTAGTGAAATCCTAATCATTCTTAACCCTAATCACTCACTAATCACCACACACAAAAACAAAACACGTACTTCCACTTCTCTGATCTTCTCTGGCAATCATCACCATCATCATTGGCACAAGATATTCATCACTTTTGATTTCCTCTCTTTATCTAGAATCAATTCAAGGTAATTGTTACTGATTGTTTGTTGTTTTGATTCTTGATTGTGTGTTTCATGAAAACCCTAGTTCTTCATATGATATTCTGTGATTATTGATTGGATTCTGATTATTGTGATAATGATGTTGATTAGTCATATAATCAATTGCCTGATGATTTAGATGCATGATATGTAGAAATATTGATTGTTGTTTTGATCAGTGCAATGCAAATGTATGAAGTTAGGGTTTCTTGATCGTATGAAGGCATGAATTGTAACTGTTCGATTGTTATTGATTCTGTGACATAATCTTGGGAATTCACGCATGATTGTATGAAGTCAGAGTTTTATGATAATGATATTCCGAACTTTTAAAGTGCATACTTGTTTGTCCGAATGTTAAGAAGGAATAAACGTGTCCGACCTTTAAAACATGTAAACATGTCTGACTTTTAAAGATGATAGCCTATGGTCCGACTTTTATATCATGATTGCTAGTCCGACTTTTCTGAATGACAAGGAATATGTCCGAGTTTTTATAAACTTGCATGTCCGAACTTTAAATAGTGGAGATATGGTCCGAACTTTAGTGCCTTCGTATGTGGTCCGAGTTTTAGGGTGAGCCACCCCTAGTCCGACTTTTGTTTAAGAATATGGGGGTCCGAGTTTTTCATGTAGCGGAGGGGCTGTCCGAGTTTTAACCCCATCCCCTTGTCCGACTTTGTGATCCCTCACCCCCTAGTCCGAGTTTTGTAAGGAATGGCCATGGGTCCGACTTTTTGATGGCTATGGGTCCGACTTTTTGGACAAGGAACAAGATTGTCCGAGTTTTGTGGGAGTAACCCCTGTCCGAGTTTTAGTAACTCATGGGTTGTCCGATTTTCTTTGATGAGCCTTGCCTGAATGTGTTAACTTGTAATATGAGTCCGACCTTCTTGAAAGACATGCACTAGTCCGAATTTCGTTGCAATGATGCTTAGTATGACTTGTGTTAATGCTATTATTATCTGAGTTTACTATCTGTATACTGTATGATACAATAACTGCATGCTACTGTGTGATATGATTCTGTAAGTTACTGTTTGAACATCAAGAACCTGTAAACCCTAATTGAACGTCAACACTTATCTTGGATTTATGTGCAATATACCTTAGGTCGTGAGTAACGGACTTAAACACTAATTAACCCTTGAAGCAATAACATACCGAGCAAACCAAGGTGAGATCGCGGTCTAAACAGGAGTAATGGCTCTGGGCGATTTTGGCGAAATCTGAGAAACCCTAGCTTCTTGCTCATCTGATCTTATTCTTGATTAATCTGGGTTAGCAATTGTGGTGTTGTCGATCCTTCTGAGTAAGGTTTCTAGACTTCTACCGTGGTTTCTAATCTTTTGAAATCAGGTTTAGGGTTTGTTCGTTTCGTTTTTTTCTTGCTAGGGTTTGCTGCCAATTTGCTTGGGTTGAATCTTGATTTACGTGCGTTGGTTTCGTTGCATGTTTTGGAGTTGGTGGTGGATTAGGGTTCTGATTTACTACTAGTCTTTCATCAAGGTATTGGTTCGTTGGTAGATTAGGGTTTGATTTACTTCGCTGGGGTTTTTGTTCCTTGTCGGCCAACTAGGGTTTACGTCTGCATGTGATTGTTTCTTATGAAAATGAGTGCTGAACCGCCTGACATTAATGAGATTTTTTGGAAACCATCTTTGAATGCTGATATTCGTAATCCTCAGCTTGATGATTTGAAGGCAGGCAGTGAGTTTTCTCCTGGGAGCTCCCCTGGGACGGCTCCTGTGCGAGGCATTAGCTTGAAGGTTACGAACATAGAAGGGAATACTATGTTACCGAGAAGGGGGCTATACTCGACTAATAATATCTCCATCCTTGATGGTTTGGCTGCAATATCTAAACCGGTAACACTTGATGAGTCAAGACCATCGTATGCGGATAGGGTTAAGAACGCCAGTCTGATGAAACGTGAAGTCAACTTCAGAAGGCTAGATTCTCACGAGGTGATACAAGACGCTGATGTTGTGATACCTAGAGAGGTAATCCGCAAGGTACAGGAGAAATTCGAAAATGTTCTTTATGGATATTTTCTAGGTAATCGTTTGCCTTATCCTGTAGTTGAATATTATGCTAAGAATATGTGGGCAAAATTTGGTTTTGCAAAAATTATGATGAACTCGGATGGTTTTTTCTTCTTCAAGTTTGATACCAAAGAGGGGATGACAAAAGTGTTGGAGGGTGGACCTTGGCTTATTAGAAAAGTACCGTTGTTTTTGAATGTTTGGTCTCCGTCTGTGAGTCTAAAAAAAGAGGGGATTAAGTCGATTCCGGTTTGGGTAAAGCTGCATAATGTGCCTATATCAGTCTACACGGATGATGGGCTGAGTTTATTAGCATCTAAAATAGGGATTCCGAAAAGACTTGATAGTTATACGGCGGACATGTGTGCTGAAAATTGGGGGAGGAGTAGCTTTGCTCGTGCTCTAATTGAGGTGAATGCTGATAATGAATTAAAGGACCATATAATAGTGGCAATACCGAAGTTAGATGAAGACGGGTATATCACGGAAAGAATCAATGTGGAGTATGAATGGAAACCACATCGGTGTTCGACATGTTGTGTTTTTGGTCATAGTGATCTTACTTGCGGCAAGAATGTGAACGATAAAAAGAAACAAGTGGTAGTGGATGAGGAAGGGTTTGTTACGGATAAGAGGAAGACGGCTCGGGGTGGAACTATTCAAAAGAAGCAAAAAGCTAAATTCATATATAAGCCGAAAGTTAACAAAGCTGGTCCAAATACTTCAGGCACAAAGGATAGTAAAATAGACAAAGCTGGTCCAAGTACTTCAGGCACAAAGGGGTCGAGTACGGTCAATGTCAAAACGTCGAATGCATTTGATGTTCTTGATTCTGGAGAGGGGGATGGGAATGAGAGTTTACCTGGTAACGTAGATGGTACAAATGAGAAGGATGGTTACTCGGATCATGGCATAGATGATATTTTAGATGATATGCCGACGGAAATGGCTAAGTTTATGTCCAATAAACAGCAAATTAATATCTCTGAGGGGGCAAGCACTCCCGGTTCTACGGGTTTAAATGGGTAGTTTAATGACTTGGAATATTAGGGGCTTGAACCGGCCCCTGAAACAAAGTGAGGTTCGAACCATTGTCGCAGAGAATAAGTTAGAGTTGTGTGCTATCCTTGAATCGCATGTGAATATTGGTAATCTGGCTAAAGTTTGTAAGTTTGTGTTTCGTAATTGGAATTGGACTTCCAATGGTGGTGTTTGCAGCCGTGGTACAAGAATTATTTTGGGATGGAATGCGGATAATCTAGACGTTATGGTCCTTGCTCAATCGGATCAAATTATGCATACTCAGGTAATTTTTAAGGCTAGCAAAAGAGTTTTATTTTGTTCGTTTGTCTACGCGGAGAACAAGTATATAGATCGGAGAGCGCTTTGGGCTGATTTATGTAAGCATAAGATGTTTTGTCATGATAAGCCGTGGGTGGTAATGGGGGACTTTAATTCTGCCCTCAACATTGAAGATTCGTTATGCGGGGTTTCTAAACAGTCTATTGGCATGCGAGAATTTCAGGAGTGTATTCAACAAACTGAATTGATGGATATAAATGCGCATGGGCTGCAGTATACTTGGAATCAAAAGCCTAAGAGTGGAGTCGGCTTATTAAAAAAGATAGATCGTATAATGGGTAATGTGACGTTTTTAGACATGTTTCCCTCTGCTTATGCGTTGTTTCATCCGTTTCGGGTTTCCGATCACACTCCGTGTATCCTTAAAATTCTCGGCTCCAATGGGTCTCGGCCAAAGCCATTTAAGTTTCCGAACTTTATCGCTACCAAGCCGGAATTTAAGGACATTGTTAAACTGGAGTGGACGAAGAGTGTGGAGGGGATTGCCATGCTTTCGGTTGTGAAGAAGTTAAGGAACTTAAAACCTAAGTTGAGAAAGCTATTTTTCGATCAGGGAAACTTACATGTGAAAGTTGATAATTTGCGAAAGGAGTTAGATGATATTCAGGCCCGGATGGATCGTAATCCGTGGAGTGTGCATCTGCGTCAAAAGGAAGCACAATGCCTTAAAGATTTTCAAGCGGCTGCCTATGATGAGGAGTGCTTTCTGAAACAGAAATCTAAGGTAGATTGGCTCTGTGCTGGAGATTCGAACACAAAATATTTTCATAACATAGTGAAAACGAGGAATGCTAGAGCTAGGATTTATAGTGTTATGGATACTATGGGGGTGAGACATGAGGGTGAAGATGTTGCTGATGCTATGGTTTTGCATTATTCAAGTTTTTTGGGTATGGAGCATCCGGTTGAGACAACCAATCTGGAAAACCTGTTTACTAATGTTCTTAGTGACGAAGATGCGGTGTACATGATTCGCCCGATTACTCGTGAAGAGGTTAAGAATGCCATGTTTAGTATTGGTGAGGATTAGGCCCCCGGGCCTGATGGGTACACATCGACGTTTTTCAAGAAAGCTTGGGAGATAGTGGGGAATGAAGTTACTGATGCGGTTTTACAGTTTTTTGAAAACGGTAAACTTCTTAAACAAATTAATCACACTCTTCTTGCTTTACTTCCGAAAAAAGACATACCGGATTCGGTGTTGGACTATCGGCCGATATCATGTTGCAATGTTGTGTACAAATGTTTATTAGCAAGATTATTACTGATCGGTTGAAAGGTAGTCTGGGTTCGCTGGTGAGCATTAACCAATCAGCTTTTGTGCCGGGAAGGAAGATTTCGGATAATATTCTCCTCACGCAGGAATTGATGCACAACTATCATTTGAATAGGGGTCCGGCCAGGTGTGCATTCAAAATTGACATTCAGAAAGCATATGACACGGTCAACTGGAGTTTTTTGGAGGATGTTCTATCTCGGTTTGGGTTTCATCGGACAATGGTGAACTGGATCATGACGTGTGTGTCCACGGTCTCGTACTCATTATGTATTAATGGGAGCTTGCATGGTTACTTCAGGGGTAAGCGTGGCTTAAGGCAAGGTGATCCAATGTCTCCCTACTTATTTACACTAATTATGGAGGTCCTATCACTTTTGCTTAGACGAGCAGCTAGTACGCCTTTTAAATTTCATGCCCATTGTGCTAAGGAGAAAATAATTAACGTGTCATTTGCGGATGATTTATTTATCTTTGTGCATGGTGATGTGGTTTCGGTTAAGAAGATTAAAGAAGCGCTGGAAATCTTTACTAAGACCTCAGGTCTTGTGCCCAGTCCAGCTAAGAGTACGGTTTTCTTTTGCAATGTTCCACACTCGATTCGACAGGAAATTCTGGATATTATGCCTTTTCAGGAGGGTGTTCTGCCGGTCCGCTATCTTGGGGTCCCGCTAATCTCATCAAGACTCCTGTATAAAGATTGTACGATCCTCATTGAGCGTATGGAGAAAAAGATTGTTAATTGGGCAACTAAAGCTTTGTCTTTTGCTGGTCGGTTACAACTTATTAACTCGGTTCTCTCTTCGATGCATATCTATTGGGCCTCTGTGTTCATTATTCCGGCCAGAGTTGTTAAGGAGCTTGAGAAGCGTATTCGTAGATTTTTATGGAATGCAGGTTTGGATGGTAAAGTTCGTGCTAAGGTGGCTTGGGAAGCAGTGTGTTTGCCGAAAAATGAAGGGGGCTTGGGCATTAGAAGTATTTCGGATGTCAACAAATCGCTTATGGCAAACCATATTTGGAGCATCATAACTAACCGGGATTCTATTTGGGTTCGGTGGATTCATGAGTATAAGCTTAAAGGTCGGAACTTTTGGGAGATTCCATGTCGTGGGAGTATGAGTTGGGGATGGCGAAAGATTTTATCTATTCGTCATACTATTCGGCCACACATATGGTCATCCATTCAGAGTGGTGTCCAAACCAATGTTTGGAGTGATATGTGGTGTTCGCTAAGTCCGCTTAGTGCGTTTATTTCTCCTCGGGCCATTGCCAATGACGGGTTCTCGTTACAATCTTCTGTTGCGGATGTTATTGACCAGAATGGTCACTGGAAGTGGCCGCAAGCTTGGTTGGATCTTTTTCCGGTTTTATTCACGCTTTCAGTTCCAAATCTTGTTCCTGGTACCATGGATCGTTTGGAGTGGAAGGATTTGAATGGCAAAATGTGCGAGTTCCAATCGGCTCAGGTTTGGAATACTATTCGGAGTAGGGAGAACCAGGTCATGTGGACTAATATGGTGTGGTTCTCTCAATGCATTCCGAGGCATTCGTTTCATTTATGGCTGGCGTTTCGTAATAAATTGAAAACTCAGGACCGGTTGACAGTTTGGGAAGCAGGCAGTCTCACAAATTTAAATTTGATGGCCTGTCCGTTATGTTACGCGGATCGTGAGAGTCGAGATCACTTGTTTTTCCGTTGTTCTTTTGCGGATCAAGTGTGGAATAATGTTAAGACTTTCGTTCAGTTGGGGAGTGTGGATAACTCGTGGGATTCGTTACTACTTTGGGTGGATCAGCATTCCAGCTCTAAGAAAGCGGATCATGTGATTTGTAAGTTGCTGATTGCTGCGTCATCTTACTACATTTGGCAAGAGAGGAATAACAGAATCTTTAAAAATCAGAAGAGAACGGTAGATCAAGTGGTCGAGGTAATTAAAAATTCGGTTCGGTTGCGTTTGATGGGATTCAGATTTCGGCTGGTTTCAACGAAGAAAAGGATTTTAAAGCTGTGGAAGATTGAAGAGAATGAAGATAATGTAGCGCTTCCAGGCTAATTGTGTCTAGTTGTTAGGGTTTGGTTTTGGTTGTTTGTTTGGTTGTCATTGAGTGGTTGTTTCTGGTTGTGTTGCTTGTTGTCCTAGGCTTGGTTGTCAAGTCTAGTTGGTGTGTCGCATTGATACTGTAACACCCCCCAAAATTTCACCTGCGGAAACCCCGCGAGGCGTGTTATGCATCAGAGTACGAGCCACCAATCACATTGAACCAATGATAAATATTTAAATAAGTCATGACATTAATTTACCAAAATAAGTTGTCAACATAATATTAATTCTCAAAAATTGTGTAGCGGAAGCATGTAATAAGTTGTTTAGCAATTGTTTCATAATAACGCTTAAACCAATGTATCAAATGTAATTTAATCCAAGAGCCTCGATCCATGACCACTCCAGCACTCCCAGATAGCAAGCTTCCCAATTCCAAGATACCTAATGACCTGCGAGCATGTAACACGTGTATCAGACAAAGCTGGCGAGTTCACAGTTTTAGAAAACGTTTGTTACCCGTTGTATGTAAAACAGTCCAATAACCAATGCAAGTAATATTGTTAATATCTCAATTCCGAACAATGACGGCTCCTGAAATACACGACTGCCCTTCCCACGTACTCCTATCTAGTACTGGGCCAGACTGGGTCATTAGTTCACCTCCGTCTTCTACAGTCACCGTAGTGAGTGGACATGGCCTAGCTCGTGGCTTCAGCTATATCCGGGTTTGATGAGTCTTGTGCCGCCTATTCTGAATCAAAATGTTCCGGATAAGTTGATATGGAAGGATAGAGATGCTAAGCATAGGGAGTTCAGTACTTATGAAGCCTGGGATAACGTTCGTTCGCGGGGGGAAGAGGTTCTTTGGGCTGAGCTGGTGTGGTTTTCTCAGTGTATCCCGAGGCATTCGTTTCACATGTGGCTTGTTATAAAAAACAAGCTCAAAACTCAAGATCGGATGGGGATATGGGACGCAGGTAGTGCAACTAATTTAAACCTTATGTGTTGTCCGCTTTGCTGGAACGGTAAAGACTCTCGTGATCACTTATTTTTCCAATGCTCGTTTGGGTTGCAAGTGTGGAATATGGTTAAAGATTTGGCGTACATGGAAACAGTCGATGCCAATTGGGATTCTATTATGAATTGGTTTTATCATAATCCTTCGGGTAAGTCGTCAGAATTTTTAGTTGGTAAAATGGTTGTTGCGGCTTCAACTTATTTTATATGGCAAGAGAGGAACAATAGATTATTTTCTACAAAGCAGCGGGAGGCTACCTTGATTGCTAATATTATTCTCCATACGGTCCGCATGAAGTTGATGACGTTCAAGCCAGGGAGAGGATCCAAGAGTCCGTTATTGCTAGAGCGGTGGAAGTTCCAAGTCAAGGCTATGAGCATTGATCCAGGCTAGAGTGGATAGGTAGTCTTTGTGTGTCTTGTTGTTGCCATTGTTTTGGCTTCTGGTCGTGTTTTGATGTGGTTGTTTTTGTTTTGTTTGGTCGTGAATGCTTGTTGGTGTTTTTGGTTTTGCTAGTCTTGGTATGCCAAGGCTAGCCCTAGTGTGCCTCTCTGGCCCACTCGTGTTATTCTTTATTCTTTATATAAAATTCACCGGGGTAACCCTTTACCCAAAAAAAAAAGAGGGTGCCAAACCTAAGTAGCGCTACTAACTAATACCCGATGAGGGACTTACAAAAGATGATAGGTGAGAATATTAACCAATATACTCGTTTTAACCCAAAGACACATTCCCCCCATGGGATACCCACTGACTGTCCCCAACCACTGGGACGCATGCTCGAATGTAGTGAACTCACCTTGGTTTGCTCGGTAGAATTAGTTACTTGTTTCACAACAGTGATTTACCAAGCCCTATGATAGTTACACATAACAATCAGTTTGTATACAAGCACAACACGTATCATTTCACATTCAGTCATCAGCTAGTGTACACGAATACAAGTGTTAACATTCATCACTAAGCATGGTATACCAATTAATTATGCACAAATTCCATCATTCAAAGTATGTTCATAACCCCTCAATATCTTTCGATTCACACATATCCTTCGATTCACACATATCCTTCGATACACATATCCTTCGATTCACACATATCCTTCGATTCACACATATCTTTCGGTCATACATATCTTTCGATCATAGTTATCTTTCGAACAACTATTATCCTTCGGTCAAACAGTTACGTTGTTTCCCTAATTTAAGCAGAATTTGTTACAATCAACCATTAATTCGATTGGCCAATATAACCGTTTCCTTAGTTACAGTTTCGATTAACACAATATCAACAAATCAATTTGTAACATATAGATCAAACAAGGCAAATTTAAGCTATCTCATAAGAACCCTAATCCAAACCAACATGAACAACATTCTCAAAACCTTGAATAAACATATAGACTTAACAACATGAAGCTGATTACATGCATACCCGATTCCCTAGCACAGGATTATCCATCCATATCACAGCCGACTACATTTGACAACATTCTAATCATGATGCCCTAATCCAAAACATAACATGTTAGTCGATTGCCATTTAATCAGTTTTAAATTATTTTCATGGAACCTAACCCGCAAGAACATCAACACGCAATTCATATCGTTCACCACATTGACAGCCCTAATCATACTAATCCAAACATGAAATCATATAATCGTTTAATAAAGAAAACAACATAAGACACTAACCGAGGAACTGGAAGATATGATAATGATGATCACGACAAGAGGGGGGGGGTCCTTGACTACTGCCGCCGCACAAGAGAGGTTTCTAGGGTTTGGAATATGATTGAATGTTTTGTGCTAGGCATCTACGTAACGTCATATAATGTTAATGGGGGTTTTGGGCTGGTAACAAGTTGGGCCGAAAGTTAAGGTCTTTAGTCGAAAGATCTTGGCTCGAAAGACTTGAATTCCAGCCGAAGGATCCTAGCTCGAAGGATTTTATCTTAAGTCGAAAGATAGAGTCTTGGATCGAAGGATCTCATTACTTTCGGTCGAAGGATCACCTTATGTCTTAGGGTCGAAGGATTAGTATCAAGTGTTTAACGCGTTAATCAGTAACAAGTTTGTAACATAATCCCACTAGCACAATGATCTTTCAAGATGCCAAGAATATGTGAATTCAACAAAAGAGTCGTGGAATAGAATAATACTAACCTCGAGAATTCGGGTTGTCACATCATCCCCAACTTGAAAGAAATTTCGTCCCGAAATTTGACAAGTAAGTACGAGAAAGTGAAGTGGCAATTCAAGATTGCTGTGGATTTTCCTCAGGTGTTACATCATCCCCAACTTGAAGAGGAATTTCGTCCCGAAATTCACCAGTGATAACCATGGTTGGTTCAACCTCTTGAACCATTGAGGATATTAAAGTTTCGACAAATCCTTACATTCCTATGTAGACTCCAGTCCACGTATTGAGGTTTAACAAATCCACACGATTGTCTTACAACTTATGCTAGCGAGCCTTGACTCCTTAGTCCGTGTTTTCGATAGGTTCCCTGATAAATACAACTGTTCCGATGACTTCATATTCCGACCAGGGTATCATAAGGGTTTTCATCGGACAACACAGTCCTACATCCATGGCATACATACCATTACGACAGTTATCCCACTCCTTCAATTAGCCCGAGTTTGTGAGCCATGTCACCGTTTTATTCCAGAAATTCGAATGTTCCCACGCGTCGAAAACTACGATTACCATGTTTACTATAGCGTATCGCACCCTTCTAGGGTGATACTTTCGATTATGACACTCTCGTCCACAACAAACTTCCGGAGTTTCTTAAGCTTATCAGTTTTTCCTAGAAGTTACGCGTTGCCATCAAACAATTTCCGATCTAACAATCTTCAAGGGTTTTGAGCTCAAATCCTGGTTCTGCGATTAGTTATCACCCACCTTAATTCAACAAGGAGATTAGTGTTACTGTCCAAGCGTTGCCCCAAACAAGGTTATATGCATACTAATACGGTAACAGCTGCTGTAGACTCACCCAAAGATAAGCGTCCTTCCAGTTCTACTACAGTTAACCATACACATGCTCACAGCATGTCCTCGTGTGCAAGGATGGTTCGTTTACTCTGATCGTTTGCCCCCACGGTGATACTATATGTCCATGCCCAGACGTAAACCGAGGGTACCGTGTATTGCCTGTCATACATCAGGTATGGTTCCAAAATCGGAAGTAACAGGAGTTGGCACCTCGTGCTTGAGACCGCCTCTCTCAGAAGAACATCCACAGCTTGTGAAGACCCGCTAGTTTTCTAGAATGTAAGGGAGTGCGCTGGTTTCGTGAGGCAATTCACGATCACCAGGTGATATCGGTTCCGTTCTGAGTTTAGGTAGATCAAAGACAAATTCATGGTGTTTGTTCTCGTTTCCATACGGGTGTTTCTGGTTACTGCCCAAACAAGTAGGTTTCCGGGGTTCCACCTTGACTTTCGCGCATGTCCAACATCGTTCACATGTAGTGCTATGGGGCCTTTCTGCCCGGTCATTCATACGAGGCTTAAAATCCTAATATCTCCTATCAAGTCCAGACTACTGAAACGTCGGAGTCGGTGTGCCTTGCCCAGTATGAGTTCCATACAGCTGCTGTATAGTGGGATCCACATCTGTTTTATGAGCTAACGAATATCGTCCGCCTTGCCAAAAGTTGCTTCTCCATGGCTTGCATGAACCCAGCTTGTGAATTCTCCTCCATCAGGTTTTCACTTCGAACAAGGTGAGTCTGGTCAGGTGGGTCAGAGTGGATAGCGAACTGCAAGGTCGTGCACGTTCAGGTCTCACGGTCGTAATCATCCAAAAGTTCCATCCAGCGTTCTCATCAACTGATAAAGCTTCTTTCGTGGTCAGGGTACACGGGAGGCCCTTGTGATCGGTCTAAGTAACGCGTTCGGTACCGCCCAAGTAATGCCTCCAAGTGAGTCCAAAGGCCACGATTTCTACCACCGGTTGTGTGTCGTGCTGTTCTTCTTCGTAACTCCATTACGTAAGTCGTCACTTTCTTGTGTTGCGTCGGCGTGTAACTGGGACTCCGATTCAAACATGATGATATACCACTGTATTACCCACACCCTCGGGTGAAACGATGCTCAGCGTCTTGCAGAGTTAAGATTCGAAAGTTGGAAAGGCGTCCTCCTGTTCTGTCCTTCGTAATCACATCACTCGGCTGTACTAGAGAGGTCTAAGTTTTGGTGGTTTCCGGAATCCTTACGATTAATCTGCGGTAACATCAAGCGGAACCAGGTAATCGTTGTAGCCTCGGGGAATTCTTCAGTGTCGATCAGTTTCCAACCAAAACGGGTCTTAGCGAGATCCACGTGCATCCCTGCTTCATTGATTATATGGCCCACCCAAGACGCCTCTCGAACCCAGAAGTTACATTCATCGAGACTTCGTGCGGTATGGCTCCTCCCTCAGGGGCTCTCCTAATAAAATGCAAGAATGCCTGTGATGTTCTTTTTCTCTTGGGGAAAGATTCGGAACGTCATCGAATAACATGGTTGGTTCACATGATACGTAAAGCTGCGGGTGTGATGACCACCCCAAAGGTCATGGGGTACAAAGTCGCATGGCTGAATTGCGTCGGATGTGTCGCTTTAATAATCTTTTCCCCCTGGACTTTCATCTGATAAAGCTCGTTCCTTGCAACTAGTCGATGGGTCGTCAATACACGGTCATAGAAAACGGTTCCTTGACTGTCACCTTGATGAGTTCCCGATAATCAGTACACACACCAAAAGGCAAATCTTCCCGGATATATCTGGGGCTTTCCAACGCGAAGACTAGGTCTGACGACCTTCTTGCCGAACAGTTCTCATAGTGGCTTATACTGCTCTTGCACCCATCCTGATGCAAGACAGTAAGAGTACGAGTATTCGGAGCTTCCTCTGATCGTGAGATCAACGAGTTTCTGACTAATAATTGTGGTGATATGTCTAAAAGTTCTTCGAGTTGTACATTGAGATTAGTCACGACAATTGATAGATCCTCGTTCTTATCGCCCTTTGTCTGATTATTAGAGTTAGTTGCTACTACAGTGAGGTCATCCCTTCATAGACGCTTTCTGGGCTGTCATTACCGACACGATGCAAATCTTCTCACCACTCTGGTACTTCAATGCATAAAGTGACGCTAAATTTCTTCACACAGGGTGCGTCTAGTTAATGAACCATTACTGACCACCATCTCGTAACTACCCAGGATAGTAGGAGTGAGACCGGTGTCGCATGCCTGTCTCCCGTAGGGTCGAGTTTGTGTCCCAACTAACATGTGAAGTCGCAGTGACTTGCCATCAGCCGGTTCCATAACATGTTTGGTTTTGCGAATCATCAGGGTTAAACAGAATTAGAGCGAAACGATTTTCTACCCATCCAAACCACCATGTTGTTATTGTCCTATCGTTGCTCACATCAATCCTAACTTCCTTTCCGTGAGCACCACTGCCGGTGCAATTGTTACAGTCACGCGGATTCCTCCCGTATTGACATCGCTCTCGTGGTTGTGGTCGTTTTTGAATTATCGACGTCCAATACATGCCGAAAGCACCTTCATTTTCATACAGTAGGCCACTATTACAAGTACCTGGTTGTCGCGAATACTGTTGCTCTAATTGTACACAGTAGGATAGCTCAGTTGGGAGAGCGTCAGACTGAAGATCTGAAGGTCACGTGTTCGATCCACGTTCACCGCATCACAATTTTCCTCTCTTCACACTTCGTGCCGAGTTCCAAGGAGCTACTCGTGGTGCTGGAAGTTACACATTCCACACTAGAATCTGTTATCACTGCTAAAGTTCAGATTGGTTTGTAACAGTTGACTCCCACGAGTTACTGACCAGAGTTAAAACTTAGATTGGAGTCAGTTCGCTGGTGTTCGTTGCTGGTAATCGGGGTCGTCCAAATGCTGAAGTCGGTAGGATACTACACTCACCCTTTTGTTCATCATTCCAGCAAGTGATTCGAATTATCCCCAGTGTGTTTCAAGAGTGTTGCAAGAGTGATCGCACTTCGAGATTTAGGGCGTTAGTGTGTTAGGTTCAAATGAAGATAAGTGAGGAAGGTAATAACCATTCATTCGACGCTACTACATCCAACTCAGGGACGTTCTGTGACAACTCGAACCTTCGACTTACTTCGTGTAACGATACGTGTTAACGAGAACGCTATTAATTGAATGAATACATGATATGTTATGTGTTACACGGTTGTGTGATTTCGTGATTATATTGAGTGATTGAATGTTACATGTTACGTGATTTAATGTGATTGCATATGTTACTACTTGAACCGATTAGTGAAACATTTACAAGAACCCACTCGGTCCATATGGTTGGACTCGAGACCATGAGGTAGCCCAAGTGGGGAGTTTCGGCCCACTTCCCTTCACACGCATATATACACACATTACCTCTAGGGTTTTAGTTTTACAAACTTAGCAATCAAGAACACACACACACCAAACGCTCTCTCTCTCTCGATCGGAACCCAAGGCAGCCGACCCTCTCAAGTCTTGAAGTTTCTTGTAATCGGATCATCCCTCGTGCACACTCTAGAATCGGTTAGTGTTTATGGTTGGTTGTTTATACATGATGTTATATGAATTCATGTTTGATGATGTTTCTTGCATGATATTTGTGTGGTATGAATAAGAAGATTAAACATGATTGTTGTTAGTGATTTTGTGAACAGAATATTATATCGCATAGTGGTTCTTGCTAGCATATAAATTATTGTTACTGAATGAGTTCATGATGATGTCGGCATGATTACTATATGATCACTAGGGTGCTACGGTTGTAACTGTTAATTATTTTTGATGATGGTTCTTGATAGTCATAATGGTATGAACATGTTGATGATAATACGAAACTGATGATAATGGCTGAATTGATTTGCTATTGGAATTGCCTAATTGTTTGCTGATATTACGGAGGGTTGTTACTAAGAATTATGGAAACTGTTACATGGGATTGCGACTCGAAACCATAGTCTCGACTCGAGACCACAACAGCATTAGCCGGAACCATGGTTGCGAGTCCCGTTGCGACTCGTAACCGGACCATGATGAGCCGAGACCAGCCATTGCGACTCGCAACCTACTGTTGCGACTCGTAATCTCCTGAGGTGACTCGAGATCCCGGTTGCGACTCGTAATCTCTGTTGCGAGTCGAGACCATGCACGTGCACATGATTGGACTTACACACTGACACGAGCCCAGCTAATTGGGCCGGATAATTGGACTGTTTTCATATCTGCTATTGGACTGCGTAGAATGACTGGGCCGAGACCTTTATGTTGGACTCTTATAGTTTGGGCCGGGTATAGTTTGGGCTTAGACATTGGATCACACACGAATGTTAATGCTATGTTCTTATCTGCTTACGTGCATACGTGTTTGCCATGACTATACGTGCTATATACGAACCTGACTTGCATAATAAACCATGATAGGACGTGGTTGATCAGTTACTTGCTACCTGTACTCTTTGTGTATCTGCCGAGCAACCCAAGGTGAGTTCACACAGCCAAGGCATGGGGTTCCCAGGGTGGGAATGGGATTGAATAAACTATACGTACATACTTAGTTAACAGAACATAATGATATGAGTCCTCAGGGTGAGGGTGGTGAATGATAAGATACGGCTAGACTAGTATACCAATTGAACTGATCTTCGCATACACGCCAGGGGTTGGCCGCGATATTATGACTGATCTTCGCACACATGCCTTGGAAAGGCCGCGAACTATAGATACTAAAACTTCGCACACATGCCAGGGTGGCCGCGATACAAATATACATAGTCTAGAATACTTGAGAACTTTCCCCAATCTTCGCATACATGCCGAAATGGCCCGCGATACGAACCAATACTATACATGAACAATGAACGAACTAGTACGATGCATGATTAGATAAACGAACGCAATGCTTGCTATACTACTCCATTACTGAACTTACTTTCTGTGAACTCGCTCAACTAGTTTGTTGATTATTTGCTGCATGCCTTGCAGGACCTTAGGTACATTATGGAGCTTGCACAGGGAGGAGCAGGTCGTTGTGGGCAAAGGGTCGTGAATGATATTTCAACACTTATGATAAATCATGCATGCTATTGTTTGGGTTACTTAAAATGCTTCCGCTATACTTAACTATATTACATGTTCAATATGATTGGTGGTTAGGATCCTGGTCATGTCACGCCTCCAAGCGGTGATACTCCGCAGGTGGATTTTGGGGGTGTGACAGATTGGTATCAGAGCCATTGGTTATAGAGAACTAGGTTTTAATATGGGAAAACGTTTTTATTAAAACCAGACTATAACCAGAACAGTGCTCTCAACGATCCACAACGACGCTTCGCTCCACGTGCAAGACTCGACATCCTAGGTAATAAGGTTTATGCTATTGCCTGTTTGCTAGAACTGCTTAGAACTTTGCTCGCATTACGTTTAGATACACATGACTTTGTTACATGAGAACACCTACGTGCTTACACTTCTCTGTCATCGCCCTACTCGCGACCCACTCTCATTTACGTTACTCTTACTATGAAGATCATGTCTGGAAGGATTAACATGACTCAAGCCCAGCTAGAGGCTCTCGTTCAAGCTCAAGTTGCTGCGGCACTTGCAGCTGCTCAAGCAGGTAGTATACCCTGTAGTCATAACTTACACTAGGATCTTTAGATCCTACGTTCCTAAGCTAGCCCTTGTATTTAAACTTTGCCCTATTCATACACAATAGGTCAACCAGCGCAGCAAGTTTGCACCTTTAAGAACTTCATGGACTGTCGTCCAAACTCTTTCAGCGGCACAGAAGGAGCGGTTGGACTCCTCCACTGGTTCGAGAAGCTAGAATCAGTATTCGAGATGTGCGAGTGCCCTGAGGCTCGCAAGGTCAAGTTTGCCACCGGCACCTTGGAGGGAATAGCACTAACTTGGTGGAACGCCCAAGTTCAAATCTTAGGGTTGGCAACTGCTAACGCCACCCCATGGAACGATTTTAAGGAACTCATCAAGCGTGAGTATTGCACGCGTGAAGACATTCACAAGCTGGAAGACGAGCTGTATAATCTGAAAATGATTGGGTCAGAGATCGAAGCGTATACCAAACGGTCAAACGAGCTGGCCGTGCTATGTCCAACTATGGTGGACCCTCCCTACAAGCGCATTGAGTTGTATCTCAAGGGATTGGCGCCAGAGATTCAGAGCCACGTGACGTCGGCTAACCTCGAAAACATTCAGGAAATTCAGCGCCTCGCTCATCGCATTACCGACCAGGCAGTGGATCAGAATAAACTGCCTAAGCGTGTCAACGCTACTGCTACAGTCACTCCAGCTGCTACTTCTGCTACACTCGGCGACAACAAACGGAAATGGGATGGGGATTCCGATCAGTCTCAAGCACAGCAGCGCAGAACGAATGACTACCAGAATCCGAGTCAGCAATCATCTGGCAGTCAGGAGCAGGGTGGATACAGGGGAGTACACCCACTATGTAACAAGTGTAACAAGCACCACAGTGGAAGGTGTCGCAAGGAACGTTGCCAGAGATGTTTCAAGATAGGGCACGAAGCCAAAGATTGCAGGAGCTCACGACCTGCAAACCAGAATCAGCAACTTCCACCACCAGTTCCTCAGAACCCACAGCAGCAGCAGCCACAGCGTGGAAATCGGGGATGTTTCCAGTGTGGGGCAGAAGGTCATTACAAGCGCGATTGTCCACAGTTGAACCAGAATCTGAACAACAATAATAACCAGGGCAATGGGAGCAACAACAACAACAATGGCAACGAGGCAAGGGGTCGAGCTTTCATGCTAGGACAAGGAGACGCTGTTTGAACTTATAACTCGTTTTGGGATTTCCTTTATTATGTTTCTGTTACTCGAACAAAGTTTGGTTTGAACATGAATCGTACTGGGTTTTATGGATTATTTTAATTACTATACCTTATGTTTGCTTTGAAGGATGGTTTGATATTATTTGAACGCTCCTGCCGTATTTAAGGACCTTATGAATAGGGTGTGCAGACCCTACCTAGACAAGTTCGTCATAGTATTCGTGAAGTCCACTTCTTAGGCCACGTAGTGAACAAGGATGGGATCCGTGTCGATCCATCCAAGGTAGACTCAACCAGAAATCGGCCTACACCACGTACTACAGACGGTTTACGCAGGGATTTCTCGGAGATTGCTCAGCCACTTACGCTACTGACACAGAAGGGTGTCACCTATTGCTGGGAGAGCCCCAGGAGACTGCTTTTCAGCGCGACAAGGTTATCGCTTTCGCTTCACGTCAACTTAAGATTCATGAACGCAACTACACGACGCACGATTTAGAGCTGGGAGCTGTTGTTTTTCGCGCTTAAGATATGGCGACACTACCTGTACGGTACCAGGTGCACGATTTACACCGATCACCGGAGTCTCGAGCATATCCTTAGGCAGAAGGATTTGAACATGCGTCAATGACGATGGGTTGAACTACTTCGCGACTATGAATGCGCCATCAAGTACCATCCAGGCAAGGCCAAAGTGGTGGCGGACGCCCTCAGTCGGAAGGACACTCTACCACAGCGCGTGCGAGCACTACAGCTTACGAGTCAGTCTAGCCTTCCAGCACAGATACGAACTGCTCAGATAGAAGCACAGAAGCCCGAAAACGTCAAGGCTGAATGCCTTACGCGGCTCACGACAACGATTAGGACAGAAGGCAGACGGCGCCTACTGTGTAACGGGGCGTATTTGGGTCCCACTTTATGGCGGTCTACGCGAACTTGTGATGGATGAAGCTCACAAGTCTCACTACTCAGTACATCCAGGGTCGGATAAAACGTATTACGACATCAGCACTATCTATTGGTGGCCTAGTATGAAGGCCCACATCGCTACGCACGTTGGAAAACGCTTGACCTGTGCAAGAGTCAAGGTTGAATACCAGAAACCAACGGGCCCACTTCAGCAGCTTAAGATACCTCAGTGGAAATGGGAAGAAATTTCCATGGATTTCGTTACAGGCCTACCTCGATCCCAGCATGGGAACGATACCATATGGGTGATCGTGGATCGACTCACCAAGTCTGCACACTTCCTACCGATTAAGGAAACGGACAAGTTCTCCACTCTCGCAGACATCTATCTTAAAGAAGATTGTTCGAGGCACGGGGTGCCCACGTCCATCATTTCGGATCGCGATGCACGATTCACGTCAGAACTTTGGCAAGCAATGCACAAACCATTCGACTCACGATTAAACATGAGCACAGTAGCATACAAGCCGCTCCATTCGAGGCATTGTACGGGCGTAAATGCCGGTCACCTCTTTGTTGGGCAGAAGTGGGGGATAGTCAGATTACGGGTCCAGAGATTGTAATGGACGCCACGGAAAAAGATTGCACAGATACGACAACGCATGGCGGCAGCACGCGACCGTCAGAAAGCCTACGCGGACAAGCGTAGAAAGCCATTGGAATATCAGGTCGGGGACCATTCGGGATCATAGAACGTACAGGCAGGATAGCCTATAGATTGAACCTACCAGCTGAACTCGGGGCAGTTCACAATGTCTTTCAGGTATCGAACTATCGACGAGCGGTTGCAGTTCGTCGGGAAACCAGTTGAAATCACGGACCAGGATGTGAAGGTCCTCAAACACAAGAGAATCCCTCTTGTTCGAGTTCGTTGGAACTCCAACGTGGCCCAGAGTACACCTGGGAACGCGAAGACAGGATGACAGAAAAGTACCCCAGTTATTCGAAACAAATACAACCACTACTGAGGCTGAAGCTACTACTTCGGAATTTCGGGACGAAATTCCAGATCAACGGGGGGAGGATGTGACACCCCAGGAAAAACCAGTGAACGATTGAACTTACCTAGCTTCCTCAGTGAGTGCATACCAAATTTCGGGACGAAATTTCCAATTAGTTGGGGATAATGTGACAACTCGAACCTTCGACTTACTTCGTGTAACGATACGTGTTAACGAGAACGCTATTAATTGAATGAATACATGATATGTTATGTGTTACACGGTTGTGTGATTTCGTGATTATATTGAGTGATTGAATGTTACATGTTACGTGATTTAATGTGATTGCATATGTTACTACTTGAACCGATTAGTGAAACATTTACAAGAACCCACTCGGTCCATATGGTTGGACTCGAGACCATGAGGTAGCCCAAGTGGGGAGTTTCGGCCCACTTCCCTTCACACGCATATATACACACATTACCTCTAGGGTTTTAGTTTTACAAACTTAGCAATCAAGAACACACACACACCAAACGCTCTCTCTCTCTCGATCGGAACCCAAGGCAGCCGACCCTCTCAAGTCTTGAAGTTTCTTGTAATCGGATCATCCCTCGTGCACACTCTAGAATCGGTTAGTGTTTATGGTTGGTTGTTTATACATGATGTTATATGAATTCATGTTTGATGATGTTTCTTGCATGATATTTGTGTGGTATGAATAAGAAGATTAAACATGATTGTTGTTAGTGATTTTGTGAACAGAATATTATATCGCATAGTGGTTCTTGCTAGCATATAAATTATTGTTACTGAATGAGTTCATGATGATGTCGGCATGATTACTATATGATCACTAGGGTGCTACGGTTGTAACTGTTAATTATTTTTGATGATGGTTCTTGATAGTCATAATGGTATGAACATGTTGATGATAATACGAAACTGATGATAATGGCTGAATTGATTTGCTATTGGAATTGCCTAATTGTTTGCTGATATTACGGAGGGTTGTTACTAAGAATTATGGAAACTGTTACATGGGATTGCGACTCGAAACCATAGTCTCGACTCGAGACCACAACAGCATTAGCCGGAACCATGGTTGCGAGTCCCGTTGCGACTCGTAACCGGACCATGATGAGCCGAGACCAGCCATTGCGACTCGCAACCTACTGTTGCGACTCGTAATCTCCTGAGGTGACTCGAGATCCCGGTTGCGACTCGTAATCTCTGTTGCGAGTCGAGACCATGCACGTGCACATGATTGGACTTACACACTGACACGAGCCCAGCTAATTGGGCCGGATAATTGGACTGTTTTCATATCTGCTATTGGACTGCGTAGAATGACTGGGCCGAGACCTTTATGTTGGACTCTTATAGTTTGGGCCGGGTATAGTTTGGGCTTAGACATTGGATCACACACGAATGTTAATGCTATGTTCTTATCTGCTTACGTGCATACGTGTTTGCCATGACTATACGTGCTATATACGAACCTGACTTGCATAATAAACCATGATAGGACGTGGTTGATCAGTTACTTGCTACCTGTACTCTTTGTGTATCTGCCGAGCAACCCAAGGTGAGTTCACACAGCCAAGGCATGGGGTTCCCAGGGTGGGAATGGGATTGAATAAACTATACGTACATACTTAGTTAACAGAACATAATGATATGAGTCCTCAGGGTGAGGGTGGTGAATGATAAGATACGGCTAGACTAGTATACCAATTGAACTGATCTTCGCATACACGCCAGGGGTTGGCCGCGATATTATGACTGATCTTCGCACACATGCCTTGGAAAGGCCGCGAACTATAGATACTAAAACTTCGCACACATGCCAGGGTGGCCGCGATACAAATATACATAGTCTAGAATACTTGAGAACTTTCCCCAATCTTCGCATACATGCCGAAATGGCCCGCGATACGAACCAATACTATACATGAACAATGAACGAACTAGTACGATGCATGATTAGATAAACGAACGCAATGCTTGCTATACTACTCCATTACTGAACTTACTTTCTGTGAACTCGCTCAACTAGTTTGTTGATTATTTGCTGCATGCCTTGCAGGACCTTAGGTACATTATGGAGCTTGCACAGGGAGGAGCAGGTCGTTGTGGGCAAAGGGTCGTGAATGATATTTCAACACTTATGATAAATCATGCATGCTATTGTTTGGGTTACTTAAAATGCTTCCGCTATACTTAACTATATTACATGTTCAATATGATTGGTGGTTAGGATCCTGGTCATGTCACGCCTCCAAGCGGTGATACTCCGCAGGTGGATTTTGGGGGTGTGACACGTTCGCACAAGCACCTAACATTCTACGCAGTTTGCTAGGTGTTCTGATGAGTGTTCAGGCAATGTTTGTTAACGTCGAGGTTCGTAAAAGTTTGATGAGAAGTGAAAAGTTTGTGTACACAATATGAGGGTAAGAATACTTGGTACATTCCGTACCAGCTTGATAGGCTGCTAAAGCCTCAGTCACGCGGGTGTTGATTAGGTCAGTCAATTCAGCCTGAGTCATGGTGATGTTACCACATCCGTGTCCTCGTTCACTCATGTTTCTATAGTTGGGAATAAACCGATTTAGAAGTCGAAACGAGATGAGAGTCAAGTATCATGCTGATATTTACGTACTACCAGGTTCACACATAGTAGGGCAGAACCCTCCTCACGCTCGATAAGTCTCACTGGGACTTGCATGCACCCCGCGTTATTATTAAGTGTGCACCCATAATAATAAGGCAATTTGCATGCTTATCTCAGTGCTTCTTAGCTCGCGCTCAAGGTTTCCCCCGTTCAAACAACACAACAGATGATATCCCAGGTCTATGGCTCGCATGAGTCGATGTGTGGGGTCACGCTATCAAGTCACTATGGTGCTAATTGTTTCAGTTCATATGCGTTGTGAGTGTGTGACTGTTAAACAAGTAATGTATAAATGAGAGGGAAACGAACCTTGCAATCTGGAGCTGAGTGTCATGATCGATTTTCGAAGTTGTTCGGTTATAGTCTGGTTTTATAAAACGTTTTAAAACCTAGTTCACTATAACCAGTGGCTCTGATACCAACTGTAACACCCCCCAAAATTTCACCTGCGGAAACCCCGCGAGGCGTGTTATGCATCAGAGTACGAGCCACCAATCACATTGAACCAATGATAAATATTTAAATAAGTCATGACATTAATTTACCAAAATAAGTTGTCAACATAATATTAATTCTCAAAAATTGTGTAGCGGAAGCATGTAATAAGTTGTTTAGCAATTGTTTCATAATAACGCTTAAACCAATGTATCAAATGTAATTTAATCCAAGAGCCTCGATCCATGACCACTCCAGCACTCCCAGATAGCAAGCTTCCCAATTCCAAGATACCTAACGACCTGCGAGCATGTAACACGTGTATCAGACAAAGCTGGCGAGTTCACAGTTTTAGAAAACGTTTGTTACCCGTTGTATGTAAAACAGTCCAATAACCAATGCAAGTAATATTGTTAATATCTCAATTCCGAACAATGACGGCTCCTGAAATACACGACTGCCCTTCCCACGTACTCCTATCTAGTACTGGGCCAGACTGGGTCATTAGTTCACCTCCGTCCTCTACAGGCACGGGGTGAGGGTGCCAAACCTAAGTAGCGCTACTAACTAATACCCGATGAGGGACTTACAAAAGATGATAGGTGAGAATATTAACCAATATACTCGTTTTTACCCAAAGACACATTCCCCCCATGGGATACCCACTGACTGTCCCCAACCACTGGGACGCATGCTCGAATGTAGTGAACTCACCTTGGTTTGCTCGGTAGAATTAGTTACTTGTTTCACAACAGTGATTTACCAAGCCCTATGATAGTTACACATAACAATCAGTTTGTATACAAGCACAACACGTATCATTTCACATTCAGTCATCAGCTAGTGTACACGAATACAAGTGTTAACATTCATCACTAAGCATGGTATACCAATTAATCATGCACAAATTCCATCATTCAAAGTATGTTCATAACCCCTCAATATCTTTCGATTCACACATATCCTTCGATTCACACATATCCTTCGATACACATATCCTTCGATTCACACATATCTTTCGGTCATACATATCTTTCGATCATAGTTATCTTTCGAACAACTATTATCCTTCGGTCAAACAGTTACGTTGTTTCCCTAATTTAAGCAGAATTTGTTACAATCAACCATTAATTCGATTGGCCAATATAACCGTTTCCTTAGTTACAGTTTCGATTAACACAATATCAACAAATCAATTTGTAACATATAGATCAAACAAGGCAAATTTAAGCTATCTCATAAGAACCCTAATCCAAACCAACATGAACAACATTCTCAAAACCTTGAATAAACATATAGACTTAACAACATGAAGCTGATTACATGCATACCCGATTCCCTAGCACAGGATTATCCATCCATATCACAGCCGACTACATTTGACAACATTCTAATCATGATGCCCTAATCCAAAACATAACATGTTAGTCGATTGCCATTTAATCAGTTTTAAATTATTTTCATGGAACCTAACCCGCAAGAACATCAACACGCAATTCATATCGTTCATCACATTGACAGCCCTAATCATACTAATCCAAACATGAAATCATATAATCGTTTAATAAAGAAAACAACATAAGACACTAACCGAGGAACTGGAAGATATGATAATGATGATCACGACAAGAGGGGGGGGGTCCTTGACTACTGCCGCCGCACAAGAGAGGTTTCTAGGGTTTGGAATATGATTGAATGTTTTGTGCTAGGCATCTACGTAACGTCATATAATGTTAATGGGGGTTTTGGGCTGGTAACAAGTTGGGCCGAAAGTTAAGGTCTTTAGTCGAAAGATCTTGGCTCGAAAGACTTGAATTCCAGCCGAAGGATCCTAGCTCGAAGGATTTTATCTTAAGTCGAAAGATAGAGTCTTGGATCGAAGGATCTCATTACTTTCGGTCGAAGGATCACCTTATGTCTTAGGGTCGAAGGATTAGTATCAAGTGTTTAACGCGTTAATCAGTAACAAGTTTGTAACATAATCCCACTAGCACAATGATCTTTCAAGATGCCAAGAATATGTGAATTCAACAAAAGAGTCGTGGAATAGAATAATACTAACCTCGGGAATTCGGGTTGTCACAGATACACCCTTGTACTTAATTGGTTCATTTATAAAATTCATCGGGGTAACCCTTTACCCAAAAAAAAAAAACCAAGGTGAGATCACACAGCCAAGGCATGGGGTTCCCAGGGTGGGAATGGGATTTGATTATTTACTTGTACTTACCTGGATAATGGAAATTAGTGATATGATCCTCGGGTGAGGAAGGTTATTGATAAGATACTACTAGACTAGTGATACTAATAGAACTGATCTTCGCATACACGCCGGGGTTGGCTGCGATAATATGACTAATCTTCGCACACATGCCTAGGAAGGCTGCGAACTATACACAAAACTTCGCACAGGTGCCGGGTGGCCGCGATACAAATATACCTAGTCTAGAATACATGGAAACTTTCCCTAATCTTCGCATACATGCCTAGAGGGCCGCGATACGAACTAATACGATACATGACTTAATGAACGAACACAAGGCTTACTATACTATTACAATTACTGAACTATAAACCGTGAACTCGCTCAACTAGTTGTTGACTCTCTGCTGCATGCCTTGCAGGACCTTAGGTATATATGGAGCTTGCACAGGGAGGAGCAGGTCGTTGTGGAGCATGGATCGTGGATGCCATGTTAAAACATTTAAACATTTGAACTTATGTTATACATTGGGTTTTCATACTTATGCTTCCGCTACACTTTGAAACTATAATTATGTTTTGAACACCTATCGTATTGAATGATTGGTTAGCATTTATTTTACTTGATATTAATTACATGTTCAATATGATTGGTGGCTTGATCCTAGTCAGTCACGCTCCCAAGCGGTGATACTCCGCAGGTGGATTTTGGGGGTGTGACAGATTGGTATCAGAGCCATTGGTTATAGAGAACTTGGTTTTAATATGGGAAAACGTTTTTATTAAAACCAGACCATAACCAGAACAGTGCTCTCAACGATCCACAACGATGCTTCGCTCCACGTGCAAGACTCAACATCCTAGGTAATAAGGTTTATGTTTATTGCCTACATGCTAGAATTGCATAGAACTTTGCTCGTAGTATGCTTAGATTACATTGCTCACTACTTGTTATTGCTTGAGAACACTTGTGTGCTTACACTCTTCTGTCATCGAACTATTCGCGAACCTTTCTCACTTATGTTGCCTTTGATGTGAAGATCAATGGCCGGACGCATTAACATGACTCAAGCCCAGTTGACGGCTCTTATCAATGAACAAGTTGCTGCGACACTTAGCTACAAACGCAGGAGGTATACCCTGCAGTCGTAACTCATCCTAGGATCTTTAGATCCTACGTTCCTAAACCAACTCTTATGTTTAACCTCATTCTGTTCTTACACATTAGGTCAACACGTTCAGCAGCCTGTCTGCACTTTCAAGAACTTCATGGACTGTCGTCCAAGCACCTTCAGTGGCACCGAGGGGGCAGTGGGACTCCTCCACTGGTTTGAGAAGCTAGAGTCAGTATTTGAAATGTGTGAATGCCCTGAGGCTCGCTGGGTCAAGTACGCCACTGGTACTTTGGAAGGAATTGCGTTAACTTGGTGGAACGCACAGGTACAGATCCTAGGGCTGGCAGCTGCTAACGCCACCCCTTGGAATGATTTCAAGGAACTGATTAAACGTGAATACTGCAACCGGGAAGACATCCCATTTGAAAATGACTGGGTCAGAAATCGAAGCTTATACTAAACGGTCGAACGAGCTGGCCGTGCTGTGTCCAACTATGGTGGACCCTCCAATAAAGCGTATTGAGTTGTACCTCAAGGGGTTAGCGCCAGAGATTCAGAGCCATGTGACATCGGCTAATCTTGATAATATCCAGGCTATTCAGCGCCTTGCTCATCGTATTACGGATCAGGCAGTGGAACAGAACAAGCTGCCAAAGCGCATCAGTGCTACCACTACTACTGTTACTACTTCTGCTACTCCCAGTGACAACAAAAGAAAATGGGATGGGGATTCCAGTAAAGGTTCAGCTTCAGTCAGTCACAGGTTCAGCAGCGAAAGACTGACAGTTATCAGAGTCCCAGTCAGCACTCCTCAGGCAATCAGGGTGGATATCGGGGAATTCACCCATTGTGTAATAGGTGCAACAGGCACCACAGTGGACGGTGTCGTAAGGAGCGTTGTCAGAGATGTCTCAAGATAGGGCATGAAGCTAAAGACTGCAGGAGTTCGCGACCTGCAAATCAGAATCAGCAACACCCACCACCAGCTCCACAGAACCAGCATCAGCAGCAGCAACAGCGGGGCAACAGGGGATGTTTTCAGTGTGGGGCTGAAGGTCATTTCAAGAGTGATTGCCCCCAGTTAAACCAGAACCAGAATCGCAACAATAACAACAATCAGGGCAATGGCAACAACAACAACGGTGGGAACAACAACGGCAACGAAGCAAGGGGTCGTGCATTTGTGTTGGGGCAGGGTGATGCCAAAAATGATCCCAACGTAGTCATGGGTAAGTTTCCTCTTGATGACTTTTATGTTACTGTATTGTTTGATCGGGTGCGGATACAAGTTACGTGTCATTGAAAGTTAGCCAAATGTTAAAACGTGCACCAACTCCCCTAAACACCAAACATGTCGTAGAGTTAGCTAATGGTAAAAGTCTAGAAGCAACACACATAGTTCAGGGTTGTAATCTTATCCTTGCTGGGCAAGCTTTCTCCATCGACCTCATTCCTATAGTTCTGGGTAGTTTCGACATCGTCATCGGCATGGATTGGTTATCCAAGCAGCAAGCAGAGATCTTATGTAAGGAGAAGATCATTCGTATTCCTCGTTCTGGTAAAGAACCTCTCGAAGTTCAAGGCGACAAGAGTGGTGCTGTGGTTGGCATCATCTCTTTCTTGAAGGCTCAGAAATGTTTACGAAAGGGGCACACTGCCATTTTGGCATTAGCTACTGATGCATCGACGAAAGAGAAAAGGATAGAGGATATTCCAGTTGTACGTGATTTTCCTCAAGTGTTTCCTGAAGAATTATCTGGTCTACCGCCTCATCGCCAGGTCGAGTTTCAAGTCGAGCTAGCTCCAGGAGAAGCACCTATAGCACGCGCACCGTATCGATTAGCTCCAACCGAACTGGAAGAACTGTCAAAGCAACTACAAGAGCTCTTGGATAAGGGCTTCATTCGTCCTAGCTCTTCGCCTTGGGGAGCTCCAGTATTATTCGTGAAAAAGAAGGATGGCACTTTCAGGATGTGTATAGACTACCGCAAACTGAACAAGGTCACAGTGAAGAACCGTTATCCTCTTCCTCGTATTGATGACTTATTCGACCAGTTGCAAGGGTCGAGCTATTACTCCAAGATTGATTTAAGGTCAGGTAACCATCAGTTGAGAGTCCGGGATGAGGACCTCTCCAAGACAGCATTCAGAACTCGCTATGGCCATTACGAGTTTCTAGTCATGCCATTCGGGCTGACGAACGCGCCTGCAGTCTTCATGGATCTAATGAACAGGGTGTGCAAACCCTATCTAGACAAGTTCGTCATTGTTTTCATCGACGACATTCTGATCTACTCCAAGAGTCAGGAGGAACACGAGCAGCACCTACGTCTTATCTTGGAACTTCTTCGAAAAGAACAACTGTACGCCAAGTTTTCAAAATGCGAATTCTGGCTTCGTGAGTCCACTTCTTAGGCCATGTGGTGAACAGGGATGGGATTCATGTCGATCCATCCAAGGTAGATTCGATCAGGAACTGGCCTGCACCGCGTACACCAACGGAAATACGCCAATTCTTGGGTTTGGCGGGGTACTACAGACGGTTCATTAAAGACTTCTCCAAGATCGCACAGCCGCTTACAATGTTGACACAGAAAGGTGTTGTTACCTATCGTTGGGGTAATACACAAGAAACGGCTTTCCAGTACCTGAAGGATAGGCTATGCAGCGCACCTATTCTCTCATTGCCAGAGGGCACGGATGATTTTGTGGTCTATTGTGACGCATCGATACAGGGGCTTGGTTGTGTACTGATGCAGCGGGATAAAGTTATTGCCTACGCTTCGCGGCAACTCAAAGTTCATGAACGGAATTACACGACGCACGATTTAGAGCTGGGAGCTGTTGTTTTCGCGCTCAAGATATGGCGACACTAACTGTACGGTACCAAGTGCACTATTTACACCGATCACAGGAGTCTCGAGCATATCTTCAAGCATAAGGAATTGAACATGCGTCAACGACGATGGGTCGAGTTACTTAATGATTACGAATGCGCCATCAAGTACCATCCAGGCAAAGCCAATGTTGTGGCTGACGCTCTCAGTCGAAAAGACACTTTACCTAGGCGTGTACGAGCTTTGCAGCTCACTATTCAGTCTGATCTTCCTGCACAGATACGAGATGCTCAGGTAGAAGCATTGAAAACAGAAAACGTAAAGGCTGAAGCCTTACGCGGCTCAAGGCAGCGATTAGAACAGAAGGAAGATGGCGCCTACTATGTAACAGGACGTATTTGGGTCCCACTATATGGCGGTTTACGAGAACTTGTGATGGATGAAGCTCATAAGTCTCGCTACATCCAGGTTCGGATAAAATGTATCACGACATCAGAACTACATATTGGTAGCCTAGCATGAAGGCCCACATAGCAACTTACGTCGGCAAGTGTTTGACTTGTGCGAGAGTCAAGACAGAGTACCAGAAATCCTCAGGCCTACTTCAGCAACCAAAGATACCGCAGTGGAAATGGGAAGAAATTTCCATGGATTTTGTTACTGGCCTGCCTAGATCCCAGCGTGGGAATGATACTATTTGGGTGATCGTAGATCGACTCACAAAGTCTGCTCATTTCTTGGCTATCAAAGAGACGGATAAGTTCTCTACGTTAGCAGACGTCTACTTGAAAGAAGTTGTTTCAAGGCACGGGGTGCCAACCTCTATTATTTCGGATCGGGATGCACGATTCACTTCAGAACTATGGCAAGCAATGCACAAGGCTTTTGGCTCTCGGTTAGACATGAGCACGGCTTATCACCCTCAGACGGATGGGCAGTCTGAGCGCACGACTCAAACACTAGAAGACATGCTTCGGGCATGTGTTATTGATTTCGGCAACAGCTGGGAAAAACACCTCCCTTTAGTGGAGTTTTCGTACAATAACAGTTACCACACCAGCATTCAAGCCGCTCCATTCGAGGCATTGTATGGACGTAAATGCCGGTCACCTCTCTGTTGGGCAGAGGTGGGGGATAGTCAGATCACACGTCCAGAACTTGTAGTTGATGCTACTGAACGGATTGCACAGATACGGCAACGCATGGCGGCGGCTCGTGACCGTCAGAAAAGTTACGCTGATAAGCGCAGGAAACCACTCGAGTTCCAAGTTGGGGATCGAGTGCTACTCAAAGTCTCACCCTGGAAGGGTGTGGTTCGATTTGGTAAACGGGGCAAGCTCAATCCATGGTACGTTGGACCGTTCGAAATCACTGAAAGAATAGGCAAAGTGGCCTACAGACTGAACCTACCAGCTGAACTCGGTGCAGTTCACAACGTATTCCACGTGTCGAATCAGAAGAAGTGCCTGTCAGATGAGACCCTCATAGTCCCTTTTAAGGAACTCACTATCGACGAGCGGTTGCAGTTCGTCGAGGAACCAGTTGAAATCACGGACCGGGATGTCAAGGTCCTCAAGAACACTAGAATACCTCTTGTACGAGTTCGTTGGAACTCCCGTCGTGGCCCAGAGTATACCTGGGAACGAGAAGATCAAATGGAACTCAAGTATCCCCAGTTATTCGGAAACAGTGCAACCACTACTGAGGCTGAAGCTACTACTACAGAATTTCGGGACGAAATTCCAAATCAACTGGGGGATGATGTGGCACCCCAGGAAAACCAGTAAACGATACAATTTACCTAGCTTCCTCAGTAACCGCATGCTAAATTTCGGGACGAAATTTCTTTCAAGTTGGGGATAATGTGACAACTCGAGTTTCCAAGATTCTATTTTCACATTTATTGCATGTTCATTGTTTGTTTAGTTGTTTACTTGTACAATTGGTTTGCTGTGAAACTGTAACGTTTTGATTCAGTTAAGTATATTGTATTTGAACATGGTTATGTGGTAACTATGAAAGATTTGTCAAATGTATGAACTTGATGGTGAAACTGTGAACTATTTTGAGATGGTGTACTTATGTAAAAGTTAATACTTGAGGGTGTATAGAGTAATTAGTGAAATCCTAATCATTCTTAACCCTAATCACTCACTAATCACCACACACAAAAACAAAACACGTACTTCCACTTCTCTGATCTTCTCTGGCAATCATCACCATCATCATTGGCACAAGATATTCATAACTTTTGATTTCCTCTCTTTATCTAGAATCAATTCAAGGTAATTGTTAATGATTGTTTGTTGTTTTGATTCTTGATTGTGTGTTTCATGAAAACCCTAGTTCTTCATATGATATTCTGTGATTATTGATTGGATTCTGATTATTGTGATAATGATGTTGATTAGTCATATAATCAATTGCCTGATGATTTAGATGCATGATATGTAGAAATATTGATTGTTGTTTTGATCAGTGCAATGCAAATGTATGAAGTTAGGGTTTCTTGATCGTATGAAGGCATGAATTGTAACTGTTCGATTGTTATTGATTCTGTGACATAATCTTGGGAATTCACGCATGATTGTATGAAGTCAGAGTTTTATGATAATGATATTCCGAACTTTTAAAGTGCATACTTGTTTGTCCGAATGTTAAGAAGGAATAAACGTGTCCGACCTTTAAAACATGTAAACATGTCTGACTTTTAAAGATGATAGCCTATGGTCCGACTTTTATATCATGATTGCTAGTCCGACTTTTCTGAATGACAAGGAATATGTCCGAGTTTTTATAAACTTGCATGTCCGAACTTTAAATAGTGGAGATATGGTCCGAACTTTAGTGCCTTCGTATGTGGTCCGAGTTTTAGGGGGAGCCACCCCTAGTCCGACTTTTGTTTAAGAATATGGGGGTCCGAGTTTTTCATGTAGGGGAGGGGCTGTCCGAGTTTTAACCCCCACCCCCTTGTCCGACTTTGTGATCCCTCACCCCCTAGTCCGAGTTTTGTAAGGAATGGCCATGGGTCCGACTTTTTGATGGCTATGGGTCCGACTTTTTGGACAAGGAACAAGATTGTCTGAGTTTTGTGGGAGTAACCCCTGTCCGAGTTTTAGTAACTGATGGGTTGTCCGATTTTCTTTGATGAGCCTTGCCTGAATGTGTTAACTTGTAATATGAGTCCGACCTTCTTGAAAGACATGCACTAGTCCGAATTTCGTTGCAATGATGCTTAGTATGAGTTGTGTTAATGCTATTATTATCTGAGTTTACTATCTGTATACTGTATGATACAATAACTGCGTGCTACTGTGTGATATGATTCTGTAAGTTACTGTTTGAACATCAAGAACCTGTAAACCCTAATTGAACGTCAACACTTATCTTGGATTTATGTTCAATATACCTTAGGTCGTGAGTAACGGACTTAAACACTAATTAACCCTTGAAGCAATAACATACCGAGCAAACCAAGGTGAGATCACACAGCCAAGGCATGGGGTTCCCAGGGTGGGAATGGGATTTGATTATTTACTTGTACTTACCTGGATAATGGAAATTAGTGATATGATCCTCGGGTGAGGAAGGTTATTGATAAGATACTACTAGACTAGTGATACTAATAGAACTGATCTTCGCATACACGCCGGGGTTGGCTGCGATAATATGACAAATCTTCGCACACATGCCTAGGAAGGCTGCGAACTATACACAAAACTTCGCACAGGTGCCGGGTGGTCGCGATACAAATATACCTAGTCTAGAATACATGGAAACTTTCCCTAATCTTCGCATACATGCCTAGAGGGCCGTGATACGAACTAATACGATACATGACTTAATGAACGAACACAAGGCTTACTATACTATTACAATTACTGAACTATAAACTGTGAACTCGCTCAACTAGTTGTTGACTCTCTGCTGCATGCCTTGCAGGACCTTAGGTACATATGGAGCTTGCACAGGGAGGAGCAGGTCGTTGTGGAGCATGGATCGTGGATGCCATGTTAAAACATTTAAACATTTGAACTTATGTTATACATTGGGTTTTCATACTTATGCATCCGCTACACTTTGAAACTATAATTATGTTTTGTACACCTATCGTATTGAATGATTGGTTAGCATTTATTTTAGTTGATATTAATTACATGTTCAATATGATTGGTGGCTTGATCCTGGTCAGTCACGCTCCCAAGCGGTGATACTCCGCAGGTGGATTTTGGGGGTGTGACAGATTGGTATCAGAGCCATTGGTTATAGAGAACTTGGTTTTAATATGGGAAAACGTTTTTATTAAAACCAGACTATAACCAGAACAGTGCTCTCAACGATCCACAACGACACTTCGCTCCACGTGCAAGACTCAACATCCTAGGTAATAAGGTTTATGTTTATTGCCTACATGCTAGAATTGCATAGAACTTTGCTCGTGGTATGCTTAGATTACATTGCTCACTACTTGTTATTGCTTGAGAACACTTGTGTGCTTACACTCTTCTGTCATCGCACTATTCGCGAACCTTTCTCACTTATGTTGCCTTTGATGTGAAGATCAATGGCCGGACGCATTAACATGACTCAAGCCCAGTTGACGGCTCTTATCAATGAACAAGTTGTTGCGGCACTTGCAGCTGCAAACGCAGGAGGTATACCCTGCAGTCGTAACTCATCCTAGGATCTTTAGATCCTACGTTCCTAAACCAACTCTTATGTTTAACCTCATTCTGTTCTTACACATTAGGTCAACACGTTCAGCAGCCTGTCTGCACTTTCAAGAACTTCATGGACTGTCGTCCAAGCACCTTCAGTGGCACCGAGGGGGCAGTGGGACTCCTCCATTGGTTTGAGAAGCTAGAGTCAGTATTTGAAATGTGTGAATGCCCTGAGGCTCGCAGGGTCAAGTACGCCACTGGTACTTTGGAAGGAATCGCGTTAACTTGGTGGAACGCGCAGGTACAGATCCTAGGGCTGGCAGCTGCTAACGCCACCCCTTGGAATGATTTCAAGGAACTGATTAAATGTGAATACTGCACACGGGAAGACATCCCATTTGAAAATGACTGAGTCAGAAATCGAAGCTTATACTAAACGGTCGAACGAGCTGGCCGTGCTGTGTCCAACTATGGTGGACCCTCCAATTAAGCGTATTGAGTTGTACCTCAAGGGGTTAGCGCCAGAGATTCAGAGCCATGTGACATCGGCTAATCTTGATAATATCCAGGCTATTCAGCGCCTTGCTCATCGTATTACGGATCAGGCAGTGGAACAGAACAAGCTGCCAGAACGCATCAGTGCTACCACTACTACTGTTACTACTTCTGCTACTCCCAGTGACAACAAAAGAAAATGGGATGGGGATTCCAGTAAAGGTTCAGCTTCAGTTCAGTAACAGGTTCAGCAGCGAAAGACTGACAGTTATCAGAGTCCCAGTCAGCACTCCTCAGGCAATCAGGGGCAGGGTGGATATCGGGGAATTCACCCATTGTGTAATAGGTGCAACAGGCACCATAGTGGATGGTGTCGTAAGGAGCGTTGTCAGAGATGTCTCAAGATAGGCCATGAAGCTAAAGACTGCAGGAGTTCGTGACCTGCAAATCAGAATCAGGAACACCCACCACAGCTCCACAGAACCAGCATCAGCAGCAGCAACAGCGGGGCAACAGGGGATGTTTTCAGTGTGGGGCTGAAGGTCATTTCAAGCGTGATTGCCCCCAGTTAAACTAGAACCAGAATCGCAACAATAACAACAATCAGGGCAATGGCAACAACAACAACGGTGGGAACAACAACGGCAACGAAGCAAGGGGTCGTGCATTTGTGTTGGGGCAGGGTGATGCCAGAAATGATCCCAACTTAGTCATGGGTAAGTTTCCTCTTGATGACTTTTATGTTACTGTATTGTTTGATTCGGGTGCGGATACAAGTTACGTGTCATTGAAAGTTAGCCAAATGTTAAAACGTGCACCAACTCCCCTAAACACCAAACATGTCATAGAGTTAGCTAATGGTAAAAGTCTAGAAGCAACACACATAGTTCAGGGTTGTAATCTTATCCTTGCTGGGCAAGCTTTCTCCATCGACCTCATTCCTATAGTTCTGGGTAGTTTCGACATCGTCATCGCCATGGATTGGTTATCCAAGCAGCAAGCAGAGATCTTATGTAAGGAGAAGATCATTCGTATTCCTCGTTCTGGTAAAGAACCTCTCGAAGTTCAAGGCGACAAGAGTGGTGATGTGGTTGGCATCATCTCTTTCTTGAAGGCTCAGAAATGTTTACGAAAGGGGCACACTGCCATTTTGGCATTAGTTACTGATGCATCGATGAAAGAGAAAAGGATAGAGGATATTCTAGTTGTACGTGATTTTCCTCAAGTGTTTCCTGAACAATTATCTGGTCTACCGCCTCATCGCCAGGTCGAGTTTCAAGTCGAGCTAGCTCCAGGAGCAGCACCTATAGCACGCGCACCGTATCGATTAGCTCCAACTGAACTGTGTGACACTCGAGGTTTTTCCGAACGATCACCTTGTAATATTTTGTGTGTATATAAATATTATTAAATGGAAACGTGATTTTTTTTACTTGATATGTGTTGTGTATGTGCATTAAATATAAATATACGTGAGTCGAGACCATGACTCGCAACCGGGCGGTTGCGAGTGGGCCTTTGGGCCGTAACCGGTTTGAGCCGTAACCGGCTTGGGCCGAAACCCATGGCTTATGTTGGACCCCTTGTATATATATATCCCACCTTTCCCCCACTTCTTTCATTTTACACACCAACACACCCCTTAAACTCTCTCACTAGAAACCCTCTCCAAACACCACTTCTCTCCTTCTCTTTTCGGTTCAAGCTTGGATCCCGGACAAGAAACTCGGACAAGTTCATCACCACTAAACTCGGACACTTCATCTCCTCGGCTTCTTCCTTTATTTCGGCTCATTCTTCTCCTTTTCAACCGGTTAGTGATTATTATGTGCATAGGGTTTATAATGTTGTATGAACTAGATTTTTATGCATGTTTGGTTAGAAATATTATGCTTGGTTAAGAAATACTATGCATGATTTTTAGGAAGATTGTGAAGTTTTAACTATATGTGTTAAACCTTATGTATGATACTTGCTAACATGCTTAAATGGTTATGGAATAATGGTTTAAGGATGTTTAGGGCCAACCGAGTTATGTTAATGCCACTAAGTGTATGTTTTACTTGTTCTTGCATATTAATCTTGTTAGAAATAGGTGATTTTCGGTCCAAAAATGTGTGATTATGTTGGCATGAAAACCCTAGAAATTATGAACATAGGATGAACTTGTTGAATGTGGGTTGAAGATTTCAAATAAGGCAAAGTTTGATCTATTTTTACTACTAGTCAAATGAGGAAAAGTGTTTGTAGAAACCTTATTGGTAGTTTCCGGATTTGGGTCTGAATTCTCGGTACAATTTGGACTGTCTTTTCTGCATCATCACGTGTACATGAAAATGACAGTTTCCGACTCGCAACAACGGCATTACGACTCGCAACCACAGTATTCCGACTCGAAACCACGCAGTTGCGACTCGCAACCAAAGCATGACAAGTCGAAACCTCGAGATTGCGACTCGAGACCACGCCGTTGCGACTCGCAACCAAAACGTGATGACTCGAGACCACGGTTGCGACTCGCAACCACAGCGTGACAAGCCGAAACCACCTGGTTGCGACTCGAGACCAGCTGGTTGCGAGTGGGCTGTTCATTTTAGTTATTGGGCCATTCTGTGTTGGACTATCTGTTAAATGGACTTTGTGATGCTGTGTTCTGTTTGACTGTGTTACTGTTAGGGCTGGCCCAATAACCCCATGACTGTTTACCTGTATGTATGTTACGTGCCAGTATGTGTTTTACGTGAATGTTTGTACACCGAACCTGACCTATACCGGTAACCATGTTAGGACGTGGTGACCAACGTGATTGACAAGTGACCTAAACCTACCGAGCAACCCAAGGTGAGTTCACAACTTAAAAGCATGCGTCCCGGTGGTTTGGGACACGAGACTAACAACCCTATCCCCTGGTAAAAGGGGATACCATTTACATACTTTCCCTAGTTATTGGGAACAAAACTTATTTTCTTCCCCGGTATTGGGAAACCTTTTGGTTAATTACTGTTTATACGGATTGCAACTAACGGCACTAAACGAAACTCTATCACTCAAGTCCCTACTACAAATACCGATTAGTCGCCGGGTTAGGCGAGCGGGTTATTAGTTGATAGCGCTATTTAGGTGTTTACCAGCCTCACACCGTGCCCTGGTTTGGGACGGTCGTGAACTAATGTACTCAGAAATCCGTCAATGATGATAGAACATTGACATCGGGGCATCCTGCGGATACGCAACGGTTACCTAGTGTTCGGTATTGGAAAAACAGTTTAGTCGCTAACTTTTGGGGTAGCTCCCCAGGGCATGTATAAACGGATAAATTAACCGGTGAAACAAAGTTTTTGGTAATTAAAAACTGGACAACTAGTGAACTCACTCAGCATTATTGTTGACCCCTTACTGCATGCTTTGCAGGTAACCAGTGACGATGGAGCTTGCAGCTTGGGAACGTGTAGTGTCTATTCACCCTTGTGTTGGGTGTTACCTTATTTTGAAACATGAACTTTGTTTTAACCTACCGTACTTATGCTTCCGCTACTTAATACTGTTTTGGAACTTAAAACTTTAAAACTCTGAACTTAATATTTGCTAAGCTTATGAATAGTAAGTATTACTTTTGTTATCAACTTAAGTATTCGGTATAATTGGTGGCTGGATCCTGGTCAGTCACGCCCTCGAAGCGGGTGTTATCCGCAGGTGGATTTTGGGGGTGTGACAAACTGGAAGAACTGTCAAAGCAACTACAAGAGCTCTTGGATAAGGGCTTCATTCGTCCTAGCTCTTCGCCTTGGGGAGCTCCAGTATTATTCGTGAAAAAGAAGGATGGCACTTTCAGGATGTGTATAGACTACCGCGAACTGAACAAGGTCACAGTGAAGAACCGTTATCCTCTTCCTCGTATTGATGACTTATTCGACCAGTTGCAAGGGTCGAGCTATTGCTCCAAGATTGATTTAAGGTCAGGTTACCATCAGTTGAGAGTCCGGGATGAGGACGTCTCCAAGACAGCATTCAGAACTCGCTGTCACACCCCCAAAATCCACCCGCGGAATACCACCGCTTGGGAGCGTGACTGACCAGGATCAAGCCATCAATCATATCAAACATAGCATTTAATATAAAAGTAATTAACGTAAGTCTCCATGACATGATTGATGTTTCAAAACCAAATACTGTTTTAAGCAACGGAAGCAATGTAAAGTAAACCCAAATAAAGTTATAAGTTCAATAATGTTCATGATCCATCTGCCCACAACGACCTGCTCCTTCCTTGTGCAAGCTCCATAAAGTACCTAAGGTCCTGCAAGGCATGCAGCAAATAATCAACAAACTAGTTGAGCGAGTTCACAGAAAGTAAGTTCATAGTGTAATGCATAAGTATAGCTAGTGGGGGCTTCCCATACTAGTGTGTAATAAAGGTGGGGGCTTCCCATGTTCATCCTGGTTAATGAGGGCTTCTCATTAACGGTACTTACTAGACTAACATCCGACCATGTGTTCTTCTTTACCGAGAACAGGAATACGTACAGGGTCACGTAGGCTTTACGTGACGTGCCCTTCCCCGAGGACAGTGGTACGCGTGGGGGCTACGTAGGCTTTACGCAGCGTGGCCTTCCGACCTGGAAGCCAGTGAATGGTATTGGGTTACGTAGGCTTTACGTAACGTGTCCTTCCCGACCCGGGAGACATATGGAAAATATACTGGGTTACGTAGGCTTTACGTAACGTGTCCTGACTAACTTGAGGACGATGGTCTATAGTCTGGTATATGTGTAAGTACGAGTAATCATTCCATATCCATCATATCCAACCCAATTCCCAACCCGGGAATCCCATGCCTTGGCTGTGTGAACTCACCTTGGTTTGCTCGGCAGATACACAAAGAGTATAGATAAGCTAGTAATTTGTCAATCACGTCCTAGCATGGTTGTTATACGAGTCAGGTTCGTATATAACACGTATGTAGTAATCACGTATAGTCATGGCAAACATGTACGCACGTAAGCAGATAAGACATAGCATGTGAGGATCCAATTGTCTAAGTCCAACAATGCCCGGTCCAATAACATAAGCAGTCCAATAATATAACAATCCAGATTCCCAATCGGCCCAAGTAGCAAAACAGTCCACAATTCAAATCGTTGGGCTCAATAGATTGGGCCCGTGACAGTGAAGGCCCAACAGTGTGCGTGTAAAGGGTGGTCTCGAGTCGCAACGGAGATCTCGAGTCGCAACCGGAGATCTCGAGTCGCAACCGGAGATTACGAGTCGCAACAGCTGGTTGCGAGTCGCAATGGAGATCTCGGTTCATCATGGTCTGGTTACGACTGATCATGTGCTGGTTACGAGTCGCAACGGGACTCGCAACCGTAGTCTCGACTTGTGCTGGCTTGGTTACGAGTGGGATTCTGACTCGCAACTATGGTCCCGACTCGCAACCAGGTGTCGAAACCGCGTATGTAACTGATTTCCATAATTCCTGCATTGACTTATCCGTGATTCTAGCAAACATCTAAGGCAGTTTCGAAATCAGATCAATCACAGAAATTCATCAACAGTTAATTCAGATTTCATGCATATCCATAACAATTCAAGAACATCAAACCGGCAATTTAATTAGTAATCATGCATATGAACAATAGTAACATTCATAACAATACATACATTCTAACATGGATCCCGATTACCAACTCTACCCGATCAAACAATGTCTAACAGCCGATTACTAACTACTCGGTGCTTATATCCAAAACGTCAATTATTGTGATCATGTTTAGCATACATGAGTCGATTAACAAAACTAAATCAATTATCATCCCAATCAATACATCAACAAGAATTCTCGGTTAAGCAACACCAACATACAAAACCATACGATAACCATTTAACAAGCAATCTAATTATCAAGCACTAACCGGTTGGATTGAAGGTAGAGGATCGATTCGTTTCACAAGCTTCAAAGTGTGTGTGTGTGTGCCGTCGGGTTCCAAGCAAGCCGAGAGAGAGCAAAGCTTCTAGGGTTTGTGTGTGTGTGTTTGTGATTTGCAAAAGTGGTAAAACAAAACCCCTAACTCGGTTTTGTGTGTTGCGAGTGGGGAGTGGGCCGAGCCCATACGGTTTTCTTCTAAGGATCCGTGAACAAAGATGTGGCCCAAAGGGCTCGTGTACTCGGTCCACAAACATACGACATACTTACACACATAATGCATAAAACATAACATATATCATGAAATCAATTAATCATTCGGGTTTATAAAATCACATATCGTGCACAAACGTTACATCAAAGCAAATCTAAAGTTCGAGTTGTCACATTATCCCCAACTAATTGGAAATTTCGTCCCGAAATTTGGTATGCACTCACTGAGGAAGCTATGTAAACTGTACTGTTCACTGATTTTCCTGGGGTGTCACATCCTCCCCCCGTTGATCTGGAATTTCGTCCCGAAATTCCGAAGTAGTAGCTTCAGCCTCAGTAGTGGTTGCCTTGTTCCCGAATAACTGGGGGTACTTTTCTGTCATCCTGTCTTCGCGTTCCCAGGTGTACTCTGGGCCACGTTTGGAGTTCCAACGAACTCGGACAAGAGGGATTCTCTTGTGTTTGAGGACCTTCACATCCCGGTCCGTGATTTCAACTGGTTCCTCGACGAACTGTAACCGCTCGTCGATAGTGAGTTCTTTAAAAGGAATGATAAGATTTTCATCTGATAGGCACTTCTTTAAGTTCGATACATGAAAGACATTGTGAACTGCCCCGAGTTCAGCTGGTAGGTTCAACTTGTAGGCTACCTTGCCAATCTTTTCTATAATTTCGAATGGTCCGACGTACCGCGGATTCAGTTTACCCCGTTTGCCAAAACGAACCACACCCTTCCAGGGTGAGACTTTCAATAAAACCCGGTCCCCGACCTCAAATTCCAATGGCTTTCTACGCTTATCCGCGTAGGCTTTCTGACGGTCGCGTGCTGCCGCCATGCGTTGTCGTATTTGTGCAATCTTTTCTGTGGCGTCCACAACAATCTCTGGACCCGTGATCTGACTATCTCCCACCTCTGCCCAACAGAGAGGTGACCGGCATTTACGCCCGTACAATGCCTCGAATGGAGCGGCTTGAATGCTGGTATGGTAACTGTTATTGTAAGAAAACTCCACCAAAGGGAGGTGCTTTTCCCAGCCGTTGCCGAAATCGATAACGCATGCCCGAAGCATGTCTTCGAGAGTTTGGATCGTACGCTCAGACTGCCCATCCGTCTGAGGGTGGTATGCTGTGCTCATGTCTAAACGTGAGCCGAAAGATTTATGCATTGCTTGCCAAAGTTCTGACGTGAATCGTGCATCGCGATCCGAAATGATAGATGTGGGCACCCCGTGCCTCGAGACAACTTCTTTAAGATATACGTCTGCGAGAGTGGAGAACTTATCCGTTTCCTTAATCGGCAGGAAGTGTGCAGACTTGGTGAGTCGATCAACTATGACCCATATCGTATCGTTCCCACGCTGGGATCTAGGTAGGCCTGTAACGAAATCCATGGAAATTTCTTCCCATTTCCACTGAGGTATCTTAGGCTCTGATACCAATCTGTCACACCCCCAAAATCCACCCGCGGAATACCACCGCTTGGGAGCGTGACTGACCAGGATCAAGCCATCAATCATATCAAACATAGCATTTAATATAAAAGTAATTAACGTAAGTCTCCATGACATGATTGATGTTTCAAAACCAAATACTGTTTTAAGCAACGGAAGCAATGTAAAGTAAACCCAAATAAAGTTATAAGTTCAATAATGTTCATGATCCATCTGCCCACAACGACCTGCTCCTTCCTTGTGCAAGCTCCATAAAGTACCTAAGGTCCTGCAAGGCATGCAGCAAATAATCAACAAACTAGTTGAGCGAGTTCACAGAAAGTAAGTTCATAGTGTAATGCATAAGTATAGCTAGTGGGGGCTTCCCATACTAGTGTGTAATAAAGGTGGGGGCTTCCCATGTTCATCCTGGTTAATGAGGGCTTCTCATTAACGGTACTTACTAGACTAACATCCGACCATGTGTTCTTCTTTACCGAGAACAGGAATACGTACAGGGTCACGTAGGCTTTACGTGACGTGCCCTTCCCCGAGGACAGTGGTACGCGTGGGGGCTACGTAGGCTTTACGCAGCGTGGCCTTCCGACCTGGAAGCCAGTGAATGGTATTGGGTTACGTAGGCTTTACGTAACGTGTCCTTCCCGACCCGGGAGACATATGGAAAATATACTGGGTTACGTAGGCTTTACGTAACGTGTCCTGACTAACTTGAGGACGATGGTCTATAGTCTGGTATATGTGTAAGTACGAGTAATCATTCCATATCCATCATATCCAACCCAATTCCCAACCCGGGAATCCCATGCCTTGGCTGTGTGAACTCACCTTGGTTTGCTCGGCAGATACACAAAGAGTATAGATAAGCTAGTAATTTGTCAATCACGTCCTAGCATGGTTGTTATACGAGTCAGGTTCGTATATAACACGTATGTAGTAATCACGTATAGTCATGGCAAACATGTACGCACGTAAGCAGATAAGACATAGCATGTGAGGATCCAATTGTCTAAGTCCAACAATGCCCGGTCCAATAACATAAGCAGTCCAATAATATAACAATCCAGATTCCCAATCGGCCCAAGTAGCAAAACAGTCCACAATTCAAATCGTTGGGCTCAATAGATTGGGCCCGTGACAGTGAAGGCCCAACAGTGTGCGTGTAAAGGGTGGTCTCGAGTCGCAACGGAGATCTCGAGTCGCAACCGGAGATCTCGAGTCGCAACCGGAGATTACGAGTCGCAACAGCTGGTTGCGAGTCGCAATGGAGATCTCGGTTCATCATGGTCTGGTTACGACTGATCATGTGCTGGTTACGAGTCGCAACGGGACTCGCAACCGTAGTCTCGACTTGTGCTGGCTTGGTTACGAGTGGGATTCTGACTCGCAACTATGGTCCCGACTCGCAACCAGGTGTCGAAACCGCGTATGTAACTGATTTCCATAATTCCTGCATTGACTTATCCGTGATTCTAGCAAACATCTAAGGCAGTTTCGAAATCAGATCAATCACAGAAATTCATCAACAGTTAATTCAGATTTCATGCATATCCATAACAATTCAAGAACATCAAACCGGCAATTTAATTAGTAATCATGCATATGAACAATAGTAACATTCATAACAATACATACATTCTAACATGGATCCCGATTACCAACTCTACCCGATCAAACAATGTCTAACAGCCGATTACTAACTACTCGGTGCTTATATCCAAAACGTCAATTATTGTGATCATGTTTAGCATACATGAGTCGATTAACAAAACTAAATCAATTATCATCCCAATCAATACATCAACAAGAATTCTCGGTTAAGCAACACCAACATACAAAACCATACGATAACCATTTAACAAGCAATCTAATTATCAAGCACTAACCGGTTGGATTGAAGGTAGAGGATCGATTCGTTTCACAAGCTTCAAAGTGTGTGTGTGTGTGCCGTCGGGTTCCAAGCAAGCCGAGAGAGAGCAAAGCTTCTAGGGTTTGTGTGTGTGTGTTTGTGATTTGCAAAAGTGGTAAAACAAAACCCCTAACTCGGTTTTGTGTGTTGCGAGTGGGGAGTGGGCCGAGCCCATACGGTTTTCTTCTAAGGATCCGTGAACAAAGATGTGGCCCAAAGGGCTCGTGTACTCGGTCCACAAACATACGACATACTTACACACATAATGCATAAAACATAACATATATCATGAAATCAATTAATCATTCGGGTTTATAAAATCACATATCGTGCACAAACGTTACATCAAAGCAAATCTAAAGTTCGAGTTGTCACACTCGCTATGGCCATTACGAGTTTCTAGTCATGTCATTCGGGCTGACGAACGCGCCTGCAGTCTTCATGGATCTAATGAACAGGGTGTGCAAACCCTATCTAGACAAGTTCGTCATTGTTTTCATCGACGACATTCTGATCTACTCCAAGAGTCAGGAGGAACACGAGCAGCACCTACGTCTTATCTTGGAACTTCTTCGAAAAGAACAACTGTACGCCAAGTTTTCAAAATGCGAATTCTGGCTTCGTGAAGTCCACTTCTTAGGCCATGTGGTGAACAGGGATGTGATTCATGTCGATCCATCCAAGGTAGATTCGATCAGGAACTGGCCTGCACCACGTACACCAACGGAAATACGCCAATTCTTGGGTTTTGCGGGGTACTACAGACGGTTCATTAAAGACTTCTCCAAGATCGCACAGCCGCTTACAATGTTGACACAGAAAGGTGTTACCTATCGTTGGGGTAATACACAAGAAACGGCTTTCCAGTACCTGAAGGATAGGCTATGCAGCGCACCTATTCTCTCATTGCCAGAGGGCACATATGATTTGTGACCTCTATTGTGACGCATCGATACAGGGGCTTGGTTGTGTACTGATGCAGCGGGATAAAGTTATTGCCTACGCTTCGCGGCAACTCAAAGTTCATGAACGGAATTACACGACGCACGATTTAGAGCTGGGAGCTGTTGTTTTCGCGCTCAAGATATGGCGACACTACCTGTACGGTACCAAGTGCACTATTTACACCGATCACAGGAGTCTCGAGCATATCTTCAAGCAGAAGGAATTGAACATGCGTCAACGATGATGGGTCGAGTTACTTAATGATTACGAATGCACCATCAAGTACCATCCAGGCAAAGCCAATGTTGTGGCTGACGCTCTCAGTCGAAAAGACACTTTACCTAGGCGTGTACGAGCTTTGCAACTCACTATTCAGTCTGATCTTCCTGCACAGATACGAGAACTCAGGTAGAAGCATTGAAAACAGAAAACGTAAAGGCTGAAGCCTTACGCGGCTCAAGGCAGCGATTAGAACAGAAGGGAGACGACGCCTACTATGTAACAGGACGTATTTGGGTCCCACTATATGGCGGTTTACGAGAACTTGTGATGGATGAAGCTCGTAAGTCTCGCTACTCGGTACATCCAGGTTCGGATAAAATGTATCACGACATCAGAACTACATATTGGTGGCCTAGCATGAAGGCCCACATAGCAACTTACGTCGGCAAGTGTTTGACTTGTGCGAGAGTCAAGACAGAGTACCAGAAACCCTCAGGCCTACTTCAGCAACCAAAGATACCGCAGTGGAAATGGGAAGAAATTTCCATGGATTTTGTTACTGGCCTGCCTAGATCCCAGCGTGGGAATGATACTATTTGGGTGATTGTAGATCGACTCACAAAGTCTGCTCATTTCTTGGCTATCAAAGAGACGGATAAGTTCTCTACGTTAGCAGACGTCTACTTGAAAGAAGTTGTTTCAAGGCACGGGGTGCCAACCTCTATTATTTCGGATCGGGATGCACGATTCACTTCAGAACTATGGCAAGCAATGCACAAGGCTTTTGGCTCTCGGTTAGACATGAGCACGGCTTATCACCCTCAGACGGATGGGCAGTCTGAGCGCACGATTCAAACACTAGAAGACATGCTTCGGGCATGTGTTATTGATTTCGGCAACAGCTGGGAAAAACACCTCCCTTTAGTGGAGTTTTCGTACAATAACAGTTACCACACCAGCATACAAGCCGCTCCATTCGAGGCATTATACGGACGTAAATGCCGGTCACCTCTCTGTTGGGCAGAGGTGGGAGATAGTCAGATTACGGGTCCAGAAATGGTAGTTGACGCTACTGAACGAATAGCACAAATACGACAACGCATGGCGGCAGCTCGTGATCGCCAGAAAAGTTACGCTGATAAACGCAGAAAACCGCTCGAATTCCAAGTTGGGGATCGAGTGCTACTCAAAGTCTCACCCTGGAAGGGTGTGGTTCGATTTGGTAAACGGGGCAAGCTCAATCCACGGTACGTTGGACCGTTCGAAATCACTGAAAGAATAGGCAAAGTGGCCTACAGACTGAACCTACCAGCTGAACTCGGTGCAGTTCACAACGTATTCCACGTGTCGAATCAGAAGAAGTGCCTGTCAGATGAGACCCTCATAGTCCCTTTTAAGGAACTCACTATCGACGAGCGGTTGCAGTTCGTCGAGGAACCAGTTGAAATCACGGACCGGGATGTCAAGGTCCTCAAGAACACTAGAATACCTCTTGTACGAGTTCGTTGGAACTCCCGTCGTGGCCCAGAGTATACCTGGGAACGAGAAGATCAAATGGAACTTAAGTATCCCCAGTTATTCGGAAACCGTGCAACCACTACTGAGGCTGAAGCTACTACTACAGAATTTCGGGACGAAATTCCAAATCAACTGGGGGATGATGTGACACCCCAGGAAAACCAGTAAACGATACAATTTACCTAGCTTCCTCAGTAACCACATGCTAAATTTCGGGACGAAATTTCTTTCAAGTTGGGGATAATGTGACAACTCGAGTTTCCAAGATTCTATTTTCACATTTATTGCACGTTCATTGTTTGTTTAGTTGTTTACTTGTACAATTAGTTTGCTGTGAAACTGTAACGTTTTGATTCAGTTAAGTATATTGTATTTGAACATGGTTATGTGGTAACTATGAAAGATTTGTCAAATGTATGAACTTGGTGGTGAAACTGTGAACTATTTTGAGATGGTGTACTTATGTAAAAGTTAATACTTGAGGGTGTATAGAGTAATTAGTGAAATCCTAATCATTCTTAACCCTAATCACTCACTAATCACCACACACAAAAACAAAACACGTACTTCCACTTCTCTGATCTTCTCTGGCAATCATCACCGTCATCATTGGCACAAGATATTCATCACTTTTGATTTCCTCTTTTTATCTAGAATCAATTCAAGGTAATTGTTAATGATTGTTGTTGTTTTGATTCTTGATTGTGTGTTTCATGAAAACCCTAGTTCTTCATATGATATTCTGTGATTATTGATTGGATTCTGATTATTGTGATAATGATGTTGATTAGTCATATAATCAATTGCCTGATGATTTAGATGCATGATATGTAGAAATATTGATTGTTGTTTTGATCAGTGCAATGCAAATGTATGAAGTTAGGGTTTCTTGATCGTATGAAGGCATGAATTGTAACTGTTCGATTGTTATTGATTCTGTGACATAATCTTGGGAATTCACGCATGATTGTATGAAGTCAGAGTTTTATGATAATGATATTCCGAACTTTTAAAGTGCATACTTGTTTGCCCGAATGTTAAGAAGGAATAAACGTGTCCGACCTTTAAAACATGTAAACATGTCTGACTTTTAAAGATGATAGCCTATGGTCCGACTTTTATATCATGATTGCTAGTCCGACTTTTCTGAATGACAAGGAATATGTCCGAGTTTTTATAAACTTGCATGTCTGAACTTTAAATAGTGGAGATATGGTCCGAACTTTAGTGCCTTCGCATGTGGTCCGAGTTTTAGGGGGAGCCACCCCTAGTCCGACTTTTGTTTAAGAATATGGGGGTCCGAGTTTTTCATGTAGGGGCGGGGCTGTCCGAGTTTTAACCCCCACCCCCTTGTCCGACTTTGTGATCCCTCAACCCCTAGTCCGAGTTTTGTAAGGAATGGCCATGGGTCCGACTTTTTGATGGCTATGGGTCCGACTTTTTGGACAAGGAACAAGATTGTCTGAGTTTTGTGGGAGTAACCCCTGTCCGAGTTTTAGTAACTCATGGGTTGTCCGATTTTCTTTGATGAGCCTTGCCTGAATGTGTTAACTTGTAATATGAGTCCGACCTTCTTGAAAGACATGCACTAGTCCGAATTTCGTTGCAATGATAGTATGACTTGTGTTAATGCTATTATTATCTGAGTTTACTATCTGTATATGATACAATAACTGCATGCTACTGTGTGATATGATTCTGTAAGTTACTGTTTGAACATCAAGAACCTGTAAACCCTAATTGAACGTCAACACTTATCTTGGATTTATGTGCAATATAACTTAGGTCGTGAGTAACGGACTTAAACACTAATTAACCCTTGAAGCAATAACATACCGAGCAAACCAAGGTGAGATCACACAGCCAAGGCATGGGGTTCCCAGGGTGGGAATGGGATTTGATTATTTACTTGTACTTACCTGGATAATGGAAATTAGTGATATGATCCTCGGGTGAGGAAGGTTATTGATAAGATACTACTAGTCTAGTGATACTAATAGAACTGATCTTCGCATACACGCTGGGGTTGGCTGCGATAATATGACTAATCTTCGCACACATGCCTAGGAAGGCTGCGAACTATACACAAAACTTCGCACAGGTGCCGGGTGGCCGCGATACAAATATACCTAGTCTAGAATACATGGAAACTTTCCCTAATCTTCGCATACATGCCTAGAGGGCCGCGATACGAACTAATACGATACATGACTTAATGAACGAACACAAGGCTTACTATACTATTACAATTACTGAACTATAAACTGTGAACTCGCTCAACTAGTTGTTGACTCTCTGCTGCATGCCTTGCAGGACCTTAGGTACATATGGAGCTTGCACAGGGAGGAGCAGGTCGTTGTGGAGCATGGATCGTGGATGCCATGTTAAAACATTTAAACATTTGAACTTATGTTATACATTGGGTTTTCATACTTATGCTTCCGCTACACTTTGAAACTATAATTATGTTTTGAACACCTATCGTATTGAATGATTGGTTAGCATTTATTTTACTTGATATTAATTACATGTTTAATATGATTGGTGGCTTGATCCTAGTCAGTCACGCTCCCAAGTGGTGATACTCCGCAGGTGGATTTTGGGGGTGTGACAAATATCCTTTTGAATGTCATCCAGCTTGCCACGCAACTCAATCACTTTCTTGTGAAGATTACCCTGCCTAAAAAATAAAGCCCGTAGAGGGGGCTTTAGATGGCGAAGCTTCTTCACAACCTGAAATTGATAAACTCCATTAACTCTAGTCTCCCAAATCTCTTTAACTCTATATTCATGAAATCCGGCTTATAAACCAAAAAGTTTGGAAATTTAAATGGTTTGTGTTTTTTATTAGTGGCCCGTTGGAATTTTAGAATACAAGGAGCATGATCCGATAACCTATATGGATGAAACACAGCAACCGAATTAGGAAACTCAGCAACAAACGGGTCACTAGCCATGACACGATCGATTTTCTTGAGTAAACCAACTCCCTTCTTAGGCTTTTGAGTCCACGTAAAATGGAGGCCCGAGCGATTGACATCCATAACTTCAATGTCTGAAATACAAGCCTGAAAATCACGCATACCCACTGAAATAGCCGACGTGCCCATAGATTTATCTTCCAAGTAGAGAGCCGAGTTAAAATCACCCATGATTACCCATGGTTTATCAGCAACTATAAGTTTATGCAACGATAACTGAGCCCAAAGCTCCCTTCGAGTGACATAGTAATTATCCGCATAAACAACTGAACAAAACATAATCCTTTTGTCATCCTTAAAAACAAGCTGGAGGTGAACAACTTGGGATGATTGAGACAAAACCATGACATCAAACACATCCGGGTCCCACCCTATGATAATCTGAGCTCCTTTAGTACAACAATTCCCATTCGAGGTCCAATCCCAATGACGAAAAACAGCCGAGCACACTTTACTAAGTTTAGTAACATCCACATCAGATTCTAAAACAGCACAAAGACTAAGATTACTATCATGAAGTAAGTGACGAACCTCCGTTTGTTTCAGGGGGCGTTCAACCCCCTTATGTTCCAAGTAGCTAGGCTAACCATTGAACACCAACGGATTAGGAGTGCTTGCCCCTTTTTTATTTGGATTACGAGTGCCTTCCATAATAAACTCATCAGTTTCATTGTATACTTCCACGACCTCTTCATCGTCCGAATCCTCCTGCTCACCACCTGTATCTTTGCTACATTGCCCATTCTCTGCATCTTCGTTATTCAAAACATCAAATGGGTTGTTAGATAATAAACTAGTAGAAGGCGCCAAATTGTTAACCACATCCTTCGGCTTAGTTCCAATAGGTCTATATTTGAATTTCGGCTTCGGTTTATTAATAGGGATCCCTGGTTTCCTAGCCACTTTCTTGGCTGGCACACCCATGTAACCATCTTCATCTATCACCGGTTTCTTGCCAGGTCTCCGTCCTTGCACAGGATGCTTACGAGACTTATCATCTTGTACCACATTATTTTGTACGCTAGGACATTGATCATATGCATGACCAAAAACACAACAATGTGAACACCGATGAGGATTCCACTCATACTCAACATACATCGTCTCTTTTACATACCCCTCACCATCCAATTCCGGAATAGCCATAGTAATTTCTTTTTTCAGCTCTTTATCTGCCGAAACCTCAATCAAAGCTCTAGCATGATTACTTCGACCCCAGGATTCCATGCACATGGAAGTGGTATACGAGTCAAGAAGCTTTGGAACTCCAATAGTTGTGGCTATCAAACTAAGACCGTCCTCAGTGTAAGCAGCAATAGGAACATCATGTATCCTAACCCATAGTTGTACGTTCTTAACCTCCTTTTTAACCAATTTCATTGTCGGGGACCACTCACATAAGAACAAAGGTTCTGAACGAATAACCTACAGACCTTCTTTAAGAACAGCCATCATGCCAGCTTGATCCTCAAACTTGAAGAAAAAGAAACCATTGGCATTCATCATAGATTTTACCAACCCAAACCTCTTCCATTTATTCTTCACATAATACTCAACAACTGGATAAGCAATACGGTCCCCCAGAAAATACCCATATAGAGTGTTTGCTAGTTTATCCTAAACAACCCGAATCGAATCCTTCGGCAAAACCACATCACAATCATCATGACGATCAGGGCTAGCAAGTGTTCTAAAGTTCAATTTTTTGTTGCCAGGATTCGCCACTAAGTCAGCATAAGATACTGACTGTGGTTCCTTCTCCTCCGCAGATTGATGAATACTCAAATCAACCAAATTAACATCATCCTTTAAATCAACATGACCAGGATTCATCTCAACAGGAACAATAATTTTAGACAACTCGTCAATAATGTTGAACTTACCAGGTTCACGTGTGCAGCAGAAGACACAACACCCCTTCTTGGCATCATCGTTTTTCCTTCAATATCGACAACACGAGACGCTAAACCTTGAAGTTTTGTAGGAGGCTTTCCTCAATCAAAAAGCAGATTTCCACCCTGTTTGTTACGTGCATGCTTACTAACATCATCAACTCCCTCCATCAGCAAAAAATCTCTCCACCATGCAAAGAAAACAAGAGACACCCAAAGCCCACAGATTGCATAAGACAAAACCCTATCTAGCTAAACCCTAATCCAAGAATTCATCACGAAATCAAATAGAGAACCCGAATAATCAAGGTTACTGCCTTACCAGTAGGACCGAAAACCCCAATTCTCTATTCAATCAGATCCGAATCAATGAACCAAGGCCGACGATTAAAAAAGAAAAAACAAACCCTAAAATCTGATCGATCAAGTAATACTAACGAGTTCGTACTAGATGCTTGATGAATCAAACTTCCAATAACAGACTGTTATACATCAAACCATGAAGAAACAGTAGGGTTTCATGAGGGACAAGAAATCGCCTGGCTAGAGAGAGAGTAGGGTTTCGGTATGCTAAAAAAACTTTTTGGTCATTCAGGGACTAAAAGCGTCAAAAAGTGCATAAGTTTGCATTTTCGCGCATATCTTACGTTCTAAATACATCCGGACATCCAAAAATTTATGTGATCATTAAAATATTTTATTTTAGTGATTGACATGATAAAAATCCATTCGTCGCGTAATTTGGATCGTTTTTCGCGTCCGTTCGTGTTTCGTACGACCAAACGAACCGACATCTGACATATTTTTGAGCATGTTTCGTGTCCCCTATGTTTAGGCATCATTGTAGAGCTTTAAAAATGGCTTAACGGGCATTAGAAGTGTTGAAAATGAGCTTAAATCAACTGCAGGGACTGAAACTGTATATATATAACTTGTTTGCTGATCTGTGCAGCCCAGGCGGGCCGCGTAGGCCTCCCTTGGGTCTTACGCGGGGCGTCTAAAACTGCCAGATGTGCAGAATTCATTTTCCCAGCTGTTACCAGCTGTTCCAGCTGTTTTAGACACTTGCACATGGTATTTTATCATTCTATGGGCCATTTTAAGATGCCCATGGTATTGCAAAACCATGGGTGCACATGTACGGTTGTGATCGAAGCTCGTTTTACGATGAACGATCTTAACGGCTCTCCGAAAACTATAAATACCCCACCCCCATTTCCTTCAAACTCACATTTGATCAGATTTTTCTCTAAGTTGAAGGCTAAAACCTTCATACCTGAGAATTATTAGGTCAAAACTTCCATTCTTGGACATGTTGTAAGTATTCTTTCGTTCTTTTATGCGTTTTAGCGTGAAAGTCAAACTTTGTTTGACTTTCAGCTTTGACTAGTTTATGGTTAACACGAAGTTCGTTTGAACTTCATAACGTGAGCGTAATCAAGATGGTTTTAGTCTCTTATGACTATACCTACTGATTACCACGTTATCTAGGCATAGTGGCGAGTCGTAGTTTCGGCCAAAATGCGTATTCTTGCGTATTTTGTAACCAAACTACTTTTAGGTATCAAGACCCTTTGTTTTGATACCAAACCTGTTTTCAAACTTCGTTAAACATGTTTTAACATGTTTAGCTCGTCACTTTAGGTTTAGTGCTTATATAGGGTCGTAAGGTAAGTGATCTAAACAATCGCTTAGACTTTCGAACCCGACCCGTTTGGTCGATCATTAGGATCCGACCAAACACATTAGGTGACCATAGTTGTATAGGGAATAACCTTCCGAGGTTATACCTTATGGTCACGTCGTTTAGTTAGTTGTATGATAGGTAGTTTATATGCCTTCGGAAAATTACCAAAATGCCCTTTTTACGCCAAAATTCATTTTAAGCATGACACTCGTTCCACCTATGGTTGGTAATAAAAAATAAGCTTAAAACTCAAGACAGGTTGGCTGAGTGGGAAGTAGGTAGCGCAACGAACATGAATCTCATGTGTTGCCCCTTATGCAGAAATGATCGTGATTCTAGGGACCACTTGTTTTTTCAGTGTTCGTTCTCGGCTACGGTTTGGCAGCAGATGAGACCGATGGGGTTCTTGGATCAGGTTGATGATACTTGGCAATCCATTATGGATTGGATGTTGCTTCATGCCTCGTCGAAGAAGGCGGAGCATATTGTTAGCAAGTTGGTAATTGCGGCGACCACTTATTTTATATGGCTTGAGAGGAACAATTGTTTGTTTTCAAATGATCGGGCTAAAGTTGAATCTGTGGTTGGGAGAATCAAGAGGACAGTCAGGCTTCGACTTATGGGGTTTGACTTCAAAGGTGATGCCAAAGTTGACAGGATGTTAAGGAATTGGGAGATCGCTGAAAGTGAACAGGAGGAAGATCCGGGTTAGCGGCTAGCAACCTTTTGGGGCGTGTTCTTTCTCGAGTGTCGGGCTCGTGGCTTTGTTTTTTTAGCTGGTCTTTGTTGTCGGTTTTTTAGACTTTGTGATTGTCTTGGGTTGTGTTTTTTCTTTGTTTGTTCCTAGGCTTCGGGTTGTGGAGCCTAGTTGGTGTGTCATTCTGGCATACCCTTGTACTTATTTGAGTTATTTATAAAATTCACCTGGGGTAACCCTTTACCCAAAAAACATAACTTTTGACATCTAAACTGATTTGGCAACATTATTAGACATGTTAAGGCATATTTTACTTATCATAGGACTAGGTAGGCGGTCCGAACGCGTTTTACGCAAACGACGCGTTAAAGTAGCATAAGCTAATTTATATTTTAACATCGTCAATTCTTAGAAATCTTAAAACCCTAATTATCTCTCTAGCCAGGCGACCTTGTTCATCATGCTAAACCTCGTTTTCTCATCGAAATCTCTTGTTTAGCAGATCTATTATTAGTGTTTTGATCCCCATCTCACTAATACGGAATCTGTTAGCAATAGTGATCGGTTTCAAGCTAGGGTTTCTGTTTTTTCTTAGTTGCCGCCTTGATTCTGTGTGTTGATCATATTGTATAGATTTGCTGGTTCATCGGTCCTTCTGGTGAGGCAGAAACCTTGATTTACCATCAACTCTATATGATTTTGAAAGATCCATGGGTTAGGGTTTGAGCTAGTTTAGGGTTTTTTCGTTTTTTTCTGTTCGTTGTCTTCTTGGTTTTTCTGGTTCTTTCGTTGCATGGTTAGTTGATTTCGTGTTCAATGGAGAGTGGTGAAGTGAATCGTTTAGATGATCTTCTAAAAACTGGTGGGAACATGCAAGATTTCCGAGGGAAACCTCCAATCTCTTTCAAAGGTATTGCAAGTCGGGTGGTAGATATTGAGGGTAAAACGCTCTTACCTCGTCGAGGCACTATTCAAACGGCACAAACTGAACCCAGAATGCTTAATGTTATAGATGAACTCACAAAGATTACTGTTCCGGTTAACTTGGGTGAGAAGCCAGTTGATCTGAATCAGGTCGAGCAAGAGAATAAGGATTTTATTGAATCTGATGGTATGATGAATGATTATATATCAAACGAGAATACTTATCCTAGTCAGGGTTCCTATGCTTCTAAACTTAACTCATTCCATCCTAAGCATAAAGTTAACTTTCGTTTCTTAGAATCCGAAGACAAGGTAGATGATACTGATGTTGCTATTCCGATTGCGTCTGTTAAGAAAGTCCAGGATAGGTTCACAAACGTGCTGTTTGGTTACTTTCTGGGTAAGAGGTTGGCATTTCCGGTGGTGGAGTATTTTGTGACCAAGAGATGGGAGAAGTATGGGATACAAAAGTGCATGATGAATGGAAAAGGGTTTTTCTTTTTCAAATTCAAGTCTAAGGAGTGGATGGAGCAGGTTATTCAGGATGGGCCTTGGCTTATTAGGAATATTCCAATATTCCTGAAGCACTGGTCAACCAATACAGAGCTGAAAAAGGAGGAACTTAAGAAGATTCCGGTCTGGGTTAAGTTGCACGATGTTCCTCTTGCCGCTTATACTAAGGATGGTCTGAGCCTTATTGCTTCCAAAGTGGGAGCACCAAAGGTGTTGGATAATGAAACAGCCAAAATGTGTACGGATTCATGGGGCCGTAGTAGCTACGCTAGAGCTATAGTTGAAGTAGATGCCGGAAAAGAACTTAAGGAGACGGTGTCGGTGGCAATTCCTAATGTGGAAGAGGGAGGCTTTCTAAAGTGTATAATTAAGGTTGAATATGAATGGATGCCACCCAGGTGCTCATCGTGTCATATATTTGATCACATGTTGGAGTCATGCCCAAAGAATGTTAAACAGACCAACAATGTGGTTGCAAAGGAAAAAAAATAACATAGATACCCATATTACATGAGTTCTTACACTCATTTGGTTTACGAAACCTCGTTCTACCCGATTCTCCGATTAGGTCCGTTTATTAACATAGATACCTATATTAAGTGCCGTTTGATTCTGTGATCTTTCTATCATTGCTTGGTGGTTATCTAAAGACTATTGAGTAATCTCAAGTGAGTACATAGTCCTCTCTTTTACTGTTTTTCAAACATTTTGGGGTGAAACACATGTGCCTACTTGTTACTTTCATGCTTTTCATGTTTTTATATCCTATACTTGCTATGTTCATTAGTACACTTATAGTACATGATTTCATTACATTTTATGCTATGTATGTCCATTTAGCGCATACTTAGTACATCACTTTTCATTACATTTTATGCGATGTATGTCCATTTAGTGCATACTTAGTACATTGTTTTACATTACATTTCACGCTATGTATATCCATTTAGTGCATACTTAGTGCATTGTTTTACATCACGTCACATGCTATGTATGTTCATTTGTTGCATACTTAGTACATTTGTATTACATCACATGCTTACATTTTGGTTTGACATTTGGATTGTTTAAATGGGACAAAAATACATTCATTAACATTGATCACGTCGTTCGTTAGTAGGTAGTGGTACCATAGGAATTGACAACTCCCATTCCTGACATCCTAGGTATGTTTGGATGAAAGGAATGACCGAATTCGATACACATAACTTAGATAAACCTTTAATTTGTTTAAGGGTTTATCGCCACAGTCTCAAGGCTTGAATGTATGCATTTTCACAATACCGCATAGATGTTTGTATCAGTATAGCGTGCATTTCCACAAAACAATACTTTGATTTAAACTATGTTTTACTTCAATACCTTGTTTTTGTGCATTTTACCTATGGTTTAGTTGATATATTTCACTTACCATACATGACATTTGATATACACATTACATAATTTACATTTTACATAAACATTTGACATTTGTTTACACATTACATGATTTACATTTTACATAAACAATTTGACATGGTTTACACAATAACGTTTGACAATTGGTTTAAACATGAACAATTTTCATTGGTGGTTTGTTTGGGTAAGTGATTTGAGTAACGAGACGTGTGTAATATGATACAAGCATGGTGGATACGCCGCTGGTACTTCCTATATATAAGTGCTTGTATGATATTACATATTGTAGCGTTACTTAAATCATTTCAATTTAGACATATAACATTTTTATATAAATAACATATTTTTCACAAGACACTGTTTTACAAAACAGTCTATTTTATACAACTCATTTTACTTGGTTACTTAATTAACCATACATCTTTCTTTTGTATAATCTGATTTCTTATGAAGTTTTCGCATGATTTATAAAAGAAAACACTTAACAAGATTCATGACCAATTTTCATCAAACATTTCTTTAAACTTAAGTCATGAATCCTATTTTCACAAAACCTATGTATCTCACAGGCATTTTCATGCTGACGTACCTATTTTCACATGTGTTTTCAGGAGCAGGTGCATAGGTTTGGTTCAGGATACACTAGGGTGGACTCGGGTCTTAGTGACACTAAAAGAAGCAAGATTAGTTTAAATAATGTTATGTACTCTTGTTTCCTTTGTTTAAGACAATGCATTCCACCTTTGTTTATAAATAAAACATAACTTTAAATACCATGGTTGTGAAACAATAATTTTGTTACAACACTCCCCGTTCCGCCACGTTTTGTTGTTTTACATGGTCAGGGTGTGACATGGCCGACGCCCTCAGTCGAAAGGAGACTAAACCTAAGCGTGTACGTGCGTTACAGCTTACCATCCACTCTAGTCTTCCCGCTCAGATACGAGATGCTCAGATTGAAGCATTGAAAGTAGAGAACATCAGGGCTGAGTCCCTGCGAGGATCGAAGAAACGGTTAGAACAAAAGGAAGACGGTGCTTATTACGTAACAGGGCGCATCTGGGTTCCACTTTATGGAAATCTACGTGAGCTTGTGATGGATGAAGCACACAAGTCTCGTTACTCGGTACATCCTGGTGCGGATAAGATGTACCACGATCTCAACACTACGTATTGGTGGCCTAGTATGAAAGCCAACATAGCAACCTACGTTAGTAAATGTTTGACTTGTGCGAGAGTCAAAATCGAGTACCAGAAACCATCAGGCCTACTTCAACAACCAGAGATACCGACATGGAAATGGGAGCAAATTTCCATGGATTTCGTTACTGGCTTGCCTAGATCTCAACGCGGAAATGATACCATTTGGGTGATCGTGGACCGACTGACCAAGTCTGCACATTTTCTGGCTATCAAGGAAACGGATAAGTTTTCTACTCTAGCAGACATCTACCTAAAGGAAGTAGTTTCGAGGCATGGGGTGCCAACATCCATCATTTCTGATCGTAACTCACGTTTTACATCTGAATTGTGGCAAGCGATGCACAAGTCCTTTGGCTCTCGATTAGACATGAGCACGGCGTATCATCCACAGACGGATGGGCAGTCTGAACGCACCATCCAAACTCTTGAAGACATGCTTCGGGCATGTGTAATCGACTTTGGTAATGGCTGGAAAGACACCTCCCGTTAGTGGAGTTTTCGTATAACAACAATTACCACACCAGTATCCAGGCTGCTCCGTTTGAGGCATTGTACGGACGTAAGTACCGATCACCTATTTGTTGGGCAGAGGTTGGCGACAGCCAAATCACTGGCCCAGAAGTAGTCGTAGACACAACAGAGAAGATTGCTCAGATACGACAACGAATGGTGGCAGCTCGTGACCGTCAGAAAAAGCTATCCTGATAAGCGAAGGAAACCACTCGAATTCTAGGTTGGGGATCGAGTACTACTTAAAGTCTCACCTTGGAAAGGTATAGTTCGTTTTGGTAAACGAGGCAAACTCAACCCGCGATATGTCGGACCTTTCGAAATCACAGAGAAAATAGGTAAAGTGGCCTATAAACTGAACCTACCTGAAGAACTCAGCGGAGTTCACAATGTATTCCACGTGTCAAATCTGAAGAAGTGTCTGTCAGATGAGACTCTCATAGTTCCTCTCAAGGAACTCACCATCGACAATCAGCTGTGATTCGTCGAAGAACCTGTAGAGATTACAGACCGAGACGTTAAGGTTCTCAAGCGCACCAGAATACCTCTTGTTCGAGTTCATTGGAACTCCCGTCGTGGCCCAGAGTTCACCTGGGAACGAGAAGACCAAATGAAACTCAAGTATCCCAAGTTGTTTGAGAAAAGTGCAACCACTACTGAGGCTGAAGCTACTGCGGAATTTCGGGACGAAATTCCAAACCAACGGGGGAATGATGTCACACCCCCAAAATCCACACGCGGAGTACCACCGCATGGAGGCGTGACATGACCAGGATCAAGCCACCAATCATATTGAACATGTAAATAATAAGTAAAAGTAAATGTAATCCATCACAATAACGATTGGTGTTCATTTCAAAACATAGTATAAGTAGCAGAAGCATAGTATGAAAATCCAACACAAGTGTTAAGTTTAAAGAGTCTTAATGTTTTCATCATAACATCCACAATCCGTGCCCACGACGACTGCTCCTCCCGTGCAAGCTCCAAAAGTACCTATGGTCCTGCAAGGCATGTAACAGAAAGTCAACAACTAGTTGAGCGAGTTCACAGTAAGTAAATTGGTAATCGTAATATCGTTGCATCACCATGCGTTATAAACTAAGTCAAATGTATGTTCATTTAGTGGGGGTTTCCCATGTTGTATATTCAGCTAGTGGGGGGCTTCCCATGTTGTATATATATACTAGACTAGTGGTAACCATAAGTGTTCTTCTTAACCTGAGAACGGGAGTACGTACAAGGTTTACGTAGGCTTTACGTAAGTGTCCTTCTTATCCCGAGGACAGTGGTACGCAGGGGTTTACGTAGGTTTTACGTAAGTGTCCTTCATAACCCTAGGACAGTGGTATGTATGAGTTTATGTAGGTTTTACGTAAGTGTCCCTCGAACCCTGAGGACAGTAATAAGCACAAGTATTACGTAGGTTTCACGTAAGGGTCCTTCACAACCGAGGACGATGGTAGATAGTCTAGTAACAGTGTAAGTCCAAGTAATCATTCAATCCCATTCCGTCAATCCCATTCCCTACCCACCGGGAATCCCATGCCTTGATAAGAGTGTGAACTCACCTTGGTTTGCTCGGTTTGTTATTGTGCTTCTAGTGTTAATTAATGGTTAGGTCCGTTACACACGACCTAAGGTATATTGCACATAAACTCAATGTAAGTGTTTACGCTAAAATAAGGTTTACAATTCCTTGATGTCCAAACAACTGTGTTCCGTGTGATAATTGTTTACAGATTGACATGACATAGTTTGCACATACATACAGTAACATGCAGTATCATACAGTAACATACAGTAACATACGGTAACATACAGCAACATACAGTAGTGGCAGGATAAGTGTTTTTCATTCAACATTTAACCTAATTCAAGCTCTGAATGTTATTAAACTTGGACCTTTGTGACATTACACATTATACTCAGACCTTATGAACCAAACAACAACCTCGGACCCCTTTAATGTTTAAAAGCTCAGACCATGTGTTTTGTTTACAAACTCGGACCTTTCAAGTATCATAAAATTTGGACCATACAAGCATCATGAAACTCGGACCATACAAGCACCAAAAAGTCGGACCATATGTCCCTTATAAAAGTCGGACCAAACACCCCCTTATAAAAGTCGGACCAAACACCCCCTTGTAAACCAAACACCCCATTGTAAAAGTCGGACCATGTTTCTCTTTTCACAAAATTCGGACCATGTTTTCTTTACAAAGTTCGGACTATGAGTTTCCATTACAAAATTCGGAGGCAAGTGTCATGTTACAACCTCGGACTTTTGACTTCACAAAACCCTGACACTTAACTCCGAGTTATCAACATGCGTGAATTCCAAAACCATTTTACAGAATTTCAGTGGAACAGTTACATTGCAGGTTACGATCAAAAACCCTAATTTTCATACATTGGTAGTGCTGTAATCTAATCAACAATCAAACAATTCTAACATATCAGGCATCCTAACATCAGGCAAGTGATTACACAACTGTTCATAAACTATTTCACAACAATCGGAATGATCAATAAACACAGAACCATTGTTTGGAGAGATAGGTTTTGCATGAATCAAATAACCAATGATTAACAACAAATAATCATTAAACGTTTACCTTAGATTGATTCTAGATGGATTGGGAAATCAAGATTGATGCGAGAGAACTTGTGTAGCCAAGAATGATGAGAGAAATGATTGTAGAGAGAATGATTTGAACTGCCGTAGAATGATTTGTGAGGAAGGTTTTAGGGTTAGGAGTTATTAAGGTTTCACTAACTACTCTACTCACCCCTAAGTATCATCTTTTACATAAAACACACACACCACATATAATTTACAGTCAAGGCACAAAGTTCTCATGTAGTCAAATAATGCATAGTTCCATGGACCCCCTTTTTAAAGTGGCTGCTCTGGGCGATTTTGGCGATCCTGAGGAAACCCTAGTTCCTTGTTCTTGTTCAATCTAATCTTATTCTTGATCGATCTGGGTTAGCAATTGTGGTGTTGTCGATCCTTCTGAGTAAGGTTTCTAGACTTCTACCGTGGTTTCTAATCTTTTGAAGTCAGGATTAGGGTTTGTTCGTTTCGTATTTTTTGCTAGGGTTTTTGCTGCCAACTCGCTTGAGTTTTTCTTGTTTGGTCTTCTGGTTCGTTGCATATTCTCTTAATTTCTCGTGTTTTTCGAAATTAAGGGGATTTTTTACTTGTCGGCTGATTAGGGTTTCTGCCGAATTCTCTTGTTGCATTTTGCTACTGTTTGGTTCTTGCATGCATGGAGGGAAATAGTGATGGGATCAAATCTTTGGATCATGGTACACCTGGGAACGATGATAACACACCACCGGTGCGTGGGATTGGACTGCGAGTAACAAATATTTAGGGTAATCCTATGATGCCGAGACGTGGTATGTTCTCTACTAATAATGTGTCGGTGATTGATGGTTTGTTTGAGATTTCAAAACCTGTGGAATTGGATGCTACGTGGGGATATAGAGGTGACTATTCGGCAGCCAAGAAGGACATCCCTGCAAACCCTAGTTCGAGTAATGTGGAAAATAAGGGTGCTACGATTCAGGATGAGGGTTTTTGGGATCCTACTAAAAAAGATAGCAAGAGTTCGTATGCTGACAAACTTCAGTCCAAGAATCGGATCAAAAGGGAGGTTAACTTTAGATTTATGCAACCGGCTGAGATAAGAGATGATGCTGACATTGTTATTCCTAAAGAGGTGGTCCAACAGGTCCAGGATAAATTTGAGAACGTTTTATATGGTTATTTTCTAGGGAATAGACTGCCTTTCCCGGTGGTAGAATATTATGCCAAAAACGTTTGGTCGAAGTTTGGTTTTTCGAAGCTAATGATGAACTCATCGGGTTTCTTTTTCTTCAAGTTTGAGGAGAAGGAGGGTATGATGAAAGTGCTGGAAGGAGGTCCGTGGTTGATAAGGAAAATTCCTTTATTTCTTAATGTATGGTCGCCGAAGGTTAGCTTAAAAAAAGATGGCATTAAAACGCTTCCTCTTTGGGTCAAAATGCATAATGTTCCGATTGCAGTTTATTCGGATGATGGCTTAAGCTTGTTGGCTTCTAAGTTGGGAGTGCCTAAAAGATTGGATTCATACATAGCGGATATGTGTGCAGAGAATTGGGGTAGGAGTAGTTATGCCCGTGCTATGATAGAGGTAAATGCTGAAACTGAGCTCAAAGATTATATATCTATTGCGATCCCTAAGATGGATGAGGAGGGCTATATTATGGAACGAATTAAAGTTGAATATGAATGGAGGCCACTTCGGTGTGCAACATGTTGTTTGTTTGGCCATGATGAGAATACATGTAGTAAGGTTGACAAAGGGAAGGCAAAACAGGTTTCGGTAGATGAGGAAGGGTTCGTAACTGATAGAAGACGGGTAGCTAGACAAACATTTCCCCAAAAGAAACAATAGCGTCCGAAGGTTATATATAGACCTAAGATAAATAATTCTGGAGCGAGTACATCGGAAACCAAAGCAAACAGTGATCAGCCTACTATGCAGGTGTCGAACTCGTTTCAGGTTTTAACTCCGGTTAAAGATGGTGAACAACCAAAGGCTGATAATGAGCATACTCGCCGTGTGAGTCCTGAGAAGGAAGCTGGTTTAGAGAATGAGGAGGTTCTGGAATGGGTCCCAACTGAAATGTCTAAATTCATGGGTAATAATGTTAATAGTACTCAGTCTGAGGGGGCAAGCACTCCCGGTGCAAGCGGTTTTAATGGGTAGTGTAGCTGCCTGGAATATAAGGGGTTTAAATCGTCCCCTGAAACAAAACGAAGTTCGTACTTTTATTGATGAAAATCAGTTGAGTATTTGTGCGGTTCTGGAGACGCATGTGAATGTTAATAATCTTGATAAGGTTTGTAAGGGGGTCTTTCGTAGGTGGAATTGGACTTCGAATGGCGGTCTATGTCAAAGAGGAACCAGAATTATTTTGGGGTGGAATACAGAGGATGTTGATCTCATGGTGCTCTCACAATCTGACCAGGTTATTCACACTCAAGTTCTGTTAAAAGCTGAATCCAAAACCTTTCTTTGTTCCTTTGTCTATGCGGAAAATAAATATCAAGATCGTAGATCCCTTTGGGAGGATATTTGTAAGCATTCTAGTTTAGCTCGTGATTAACCATGGGTAGTGTTAGGGGATTTTAACTCAGCTTTCAATATGGAGGATTGTCTATACGGTCCCTCGAGTCACACCATTAGTATGAGAGAATTTTTTGATTGCATCCAAGTTGCTGAGCTTGTGGATGTTCGGAGTCATGGGCTTCATTACACTTGGAACCAAAAGCCTAGAGAAGGGATTGGAGTACTCAAGAAATTAGATCGTATCATGAGTAACATTAAATTTATGGATTTATTTCCTGATGTTTATGCTTTGTTTCAGCCGGCTCGGGTCTCTGATCACACCCCCTGTATCTTAAAGTTACCAGTTATTCCTCGTAAAAAGCAAAAACCGTTTAAATTCCCAAATTTCCTGACTGCTAAACCGGAGTTCAGGCAGCATGTTGTTCGTGAATGGGCCAAGGATGTTCAAGGTTATGCTATGTTCTCGGTTACTAGGAAAATGAGAAATCTGAAACCATGTCTACGTAAACTCTTACACCAACAGGGGAACCTTCATGAAAAGGTTAAAAGGTTGCGTAATGAGCTGGATTCGGCCCAGCAGTTAGTTGATACTAATCCCCTTGACGTAGAAGCTCGTGACTTGGCTGCCAAGTGTCTACATGATTTTCAGGAGGCGGCCTATGACGAAGAATGTTTCCTTAAACAAAAATCGAAGGTTCAATGGCTGTGTGCTGGTGATTCGAATACGGGTTATTTTCATAATGTGGTGAAAAGCAGAAATTTCAGAAACAAAATTAGTTGTATTCATGATATACATGGGAATCGATTTGAAGGTGAGGATGTTACTTCTGCCCTTGTGGAGCATTATTCGAATTTTTTGGGTACTGATCAGATAGTTCAGAATTTTGATGATGAAGACATCTTTGTTAATACCCTTAGCCAAGTATCGGCTGATAACATGGTAAGACAAGTGACTCGAGAGGAGGTGAAAACAGCCATGTTTAGTATTGGTGAAAATAAGGCCCCGGGCCCTGATGGATTCACATCTGCTTTCTTTAAACAATCGTGGGATATTGTAGGAGATGAGGTAACGAATGCGGTTCTTGATTTCTTTCAAAATGGTAAACTTCTGAAACAAGTCAACCATACGATCTTGGCGCTCGTTCATAAAAAGGATACACCTAACTCTGTTATTGACTACCGTCCTATTTCTTGCTGTAATGTGCTCTTTAAATGCATCAGTAAGATCATCACAGATAGGATTAAAGGGAGTTTGGAAAGCTTGGTCAGCATAAACCAGTCGGCGTTTGTTCTGGGTAGAAAAATCACTGATAATATTTTCCTGACGCAGGAATTGATGCATAATTATCATCTTAGTAGAGGCCCGGCTAGATGTGCTTTTAAAATTGATATCCAAAAGGCATACGATACAGTCAACTGGTCTTTTCTAGAGACAATCCTCAACCAATTTGGTTTTCATAGTAAAATGGTGAATTGGATCATGTCATGTGTTTCAACGGTGACCTACTCGCTGAGCATTAATGGGGAACTTCATGGTTATTTTGCGGGAAAACGTGGTCTTAGACCCGTATTTGTTCACTCTAGTAATGGAAGTCTTGACCCTACTTTTGCAGCAAGTAGCCTCACAGACGTCGTTTAAATTCCATGCTCGTTGCTCAAAACAAAAGATAGTAAGTGTCTCGTTTGCTGATGATTTATTTGTTTTTTCTCATGGTGATAGTGTTTCGGTTAAACATCTGAGAGATGCTCTTGGAAAGTTCACTAATATCTCGGGTCTTGTCCCTAGTCCTTCTAAAAGTACGGCTTTCTTCAGTAATGTTCCTCAACACATTAAGAATTTAATTCTTGAAGTTATGCCCTTCCATGAAGGCTCCTTGCCGGTTCGGTATCTCGGAGTTCCACTGATATCAACTAGACTCGCGGCCAGTAACTGCAAAATTCTTTTGGAGCATGTTGAAAGAAGAATAGATAACTGGGTGTCTAAATCCTTGTCTTTTGCTGGAAGACTCCAACTTATTAACTCGGTTTTGGCAGCCATGTATTCTTATTGGACTTCGGTCTTTATGCTTCCTCATGGTGTTATTAGAGATTTGGAGAAAAAATTGCGATCTTTTTTATGGAATGGGGGTTTGCAAGGTTCGGCTCGGGCAAAAGTGGCATGGAAACATGTTTGTACTCCTAAAGATGAGGGATTACATAAAAACCCTAATGCTCTCTCTCCTATGGCGATTTTTCTTGTTCTTCATGAAACCTGATTTTTCTTCGTGATCTGATGTATAACAGTCTGTGATTAGAGTTTTGATCCTTTCAGAATTCTATAACGAACTCGTTAGCAATAGTGATCGATCTAAATTAGGGTTTTCACTTTTTTTGTTTGCTTTAATCGCCGCCTTAGGTATCAGTATTGAAACCCTGATTTATTACGTTGGTTGTTGTTGATTGCGGTTAACTGAGTTTAATTTAGCTAGATTGATAACTCCAACATAATCGATTAAGGGTGGCGGACTGATTCTAGGGTTCTAGGAATTAGGGTTTAGTTTTCGTTCCTGCTTTCGTTTGTTGCGGCTTTAGGGTTTTGGGTTATCGTGTGCATGGTTGTTTAAAGTTCTGGTTTCACGTGAGAGTTGTTTGTTTAGCTATGGATGTTCGTTCCAAGACTGGTGACGCTACTGCTAGTGTCTTGCATGACTGCGGGAAACCGCCTGACCCGCTGAACAATTTTGCTAATAAACCGACCGACCTAGATGGATCTGATTACTTGAATGAAACGGTGGGTGAGGAGATGCCTACACCGGGTACAGCACCAATTCGTGGGATCGGGTTACGAGTTACTAACATTGAAGGCAACCCTCTACTTCCGAGAAGAGGTATGTTTTCTACGTCGAATGTATCGGTTTTGGATGGGTTGATGAGTATTTCTAAACCTGTGGAAAACTTATTTGCTGCTGGAGCATCTTCGTCGACGACTAGCAAGGATGATAATGCTGGTCAGTGCCATGAGACTCTTTCGTTTGCTAATGTGGTCCAAAGGAATAAGGCGGATGTTAAAGTGAATTTTCGTTCCTTAGAGACGAGTGAGAAACAGGATGGGTGTGATGTGGTCCTTTCTAGGGAATCGGTCAAAGTTGTGCATGATAAGCTTGCTAACACGCTATATGGGTATTTCTTGGGGGACCGGGTTGCTTTTCCCGTGGTGGACTACTTTGTCAGAAATAATTGGAAGCGGTATGGACTGCAGAAGTCAATGATGAATGCCAACGGCTTTTTCTTCTTCAAATTTGCTGATCAAGCAGGTATGCAAAAGGTTCTTACTGAGGGGCCATGGATTATTCGTTCACAGCCGTTATTTTTAGAAGTGTGGTCGCCATCGTTAAAGCTTGAGAAAAAAGAAGTGAAAAAGGTTCAGGTTTGGGTAAAATTCCATGAGGTTCCTCTAGCGGCGTATACGGAGGATGGTTTAAGTCTAATTGCTACAACTATTGGTGTGCCAAAGGCTTTGGATTCGTTCACCACGTCTATGTGCGTTGATGGTTGGGGGAGAAGCAGCTATGCTCGGGCTCTGGTAGAAATTTCAGCAGATTCTGAACTGAAAGAAGAGTTAACGATTGCGGTTCCTTGTCTTGATGGGGATGGGTTTGTAAAGGAGAAGGTCTACGTTGAATATGAATGGTGTCCTCATAGGTGTGGCCGATGCTGTGTTTTCGGGCACACCCATGAAAATTGTCCTCTGCAGGCTCCTAGCGTGTCAAAAGATAAAAAACAACAACATAAGGGTCCGGGTTATGATAGAAAGATGAAGCAGCCGGTTCAGGATCCTGGTCCGTCAAAGAGGCAATCTACTGTGGATGACGATGGGTATACTACTGTGCTAGGAAAGAAGGCAGCGAAAAAAGTGGGTTTTAATGTCAATAAACCGAAGCCAAAATTTGAATATCGCCCAGTTTCTACTAATCGGAAAGATAACGGGAAGTCTAAATCGGAATCAACTAATGTGGTGTCTCGAAATCCTTTTGATGCTTTGAATGAAGTGAATGAGGAACAAGGCCATAGTAGTAAATCGGCTGGAGATGGTAATGACCCAAGTGCTAATGAGGAACCGGATGGGGGTAGGCCAGATCCGGCCCAAGTAAATCTGGATGATGATGAGCTTGTTGATGATTTTTACGAAGCGGATGGCTATGAAATGGATGGTTTTTTGAGGCAAGGAACTATTAACACTAAAAAAGGGGCAAGCACTCCTTCTTCATCGGTGCTCAATGGTTAGTATCGCCTCGTGGAACATAAGGGGTTTGAACCGCCCCATAAAGCAAACGGAGGTTCGCCATGCCATTAAAGAGTTAAAGTTAAGTTTATGTGCAATTCTTGAATCTCATGTGGAGGTGAGTAATCTGCCTAAAGTGTGTAAGGCTGTTTTTCGGTGGTGGAACTGGACGTCGAATGGGGGCCATTGTGTGAAGGGTACGCGTATTATTGTTGGTTGGAATCCGGCTATTCTTGATGTTATGGTGCTTTTGGAGACTGATCAGGTTATGCATCTCCAAATAATTCTAAAACAGTCTAAGAAAATGTTTTTTTGTTCGGTAATTTATGCAGCAAACTACTATATTAGTCGGAGGGATTTGTGGAAACAGCTTTCTTTGCATAAGAATTTTGTTTGTAATGAACCTTGGGTCATTCTAGGTGATTTTAATTCGGCGTTGAATCTTGAGGATAAATCTATGGGTTGTTCCTCGGTGTCCCTGAGCATGAAAGAATTTCAAGAGTGTGTGGATGAAATTGAGATGGTAGATATAAAACGCACTGGTATCCATTTCACGTGGAATCAGAAACCAAAGAAAGGGATTGGGCTAATGAAAAAGATAGACAGAGTTATGGGAAATCCTCATTTTATAGAAAAGTTTCCGAGTGCTTTTGCTGATTTTCATCCTTCTCGGTTATCGGATCACTGCTCGTGTGTGGTTAGCGTCCCGGATATGGAAAATAGAAAACACCGGCCTTTTAAATTTGCTAATTTTCTGGCGTATAAACCTGATTTTTTGCCGATTGTGGAGAAGGGGTGGGGTATGTCCATTGATGGAGTGTATCAATTTTCGGTTGTTAAAAAGCTTCGTCTGTTGAAATCTCCGTTACGTGCGCTGCTTTATCATCAAGGAAACTTGCATAAAAAAGTTGAAGAGCTTAGAGTTAAGCTTGACCGTATTCAGTGTGATATGGATAAAGATCCGTCTAGTCTTACGCTGCGAGAGGAGGAAGCTATTACTAGAAGTGATTTTCAAACCGCGTTGTTAGACGAAGAGAGGTTTTTGAAGCAAAAATCTAAAGTGGACTGGTTAGCGGCCGGGGATATGAATACGGCCTTCTTCCACTCGACACTCAAGAATAGAGTTCACTATAGCCGTATTGAGGTGATTCGTGATGTTCGAGGGAATGTTTATACGGATGAGATGGTTTCGGGAGCTTTTGTTGATCACTATGAGCACTTTTTGGGCTGCCCGGGTAATCCGACTATTAGTCCGACTCCTGATTTGTTCTCTAAAAAGTTAGAGAGGGATGTTGCTCGCCATATGGTCCGTCCGGTTACTCCTGATGAGGTTAAAAGGGCAATGTTCTCCATGGGTTCGGATAAAGCCCCTGGTCCTGACGGGTTTACAGCGGGTTTTTTTAAGAATGCATGGCCTATTGTTGGTGATGAGGTATCAAAAGCTGTTATAGATTTCTTTGCTACAGGGAAACTTTTAAGGGAATTAAACCACACGCTTATTGTTCTTATTCCCAAGACATCCTCGCCATCTGTGGTTACGGACTATCGTCCGATTGCTTGCTGTAATGTGCTATACAAGTGTATTAGCAAGATTGTTGCTGACAGGATCAAAGGAGTGCTTAATGACATTGTGAGTGTCAACCAGTCGGCTTTCGTTCCAGGTAGAAAAATTTCCGATAACATTCTGTTAACTCAAGAGTTGATGCATAATTATCATAGAAACATCGGCCCCCCTAAATGTGCGTTTAAAGTGGACATCCAGAAAGCTTACGATACTGTTGATTGGGCGTTTCTAAAGAACATTTTGGTGGGTTTTGGGTTTCATAGCAGCATGGTTCATTGGATCATGGTTTGTGTTTCCACGACCACGTTTTCGGTTTGTATTAATGGTGATGTTCATGGTTTTTTCAAGGGTAAGAGGGGGTTGCGTCAGGGAGATCCTATCTCTCCATATCTTTTTACCCTTGTGATGGAGATCCTCACGGCTATTCTTCAGCAGACGGTAAGGATAGACTCTTCGTTTAAGTTCCATAACAGGTGCGAACGTCAGCAGATTATAAACCTGTGTTTTGCGGATGACTTATTTATTTTCGCTAGGGGCGAGATTGCGTCGGCTAGATGTATAATGAAAGCGCTCAATTCTTTTTCTAAGATGTCGGGTTTGGCGCCTAATGTCCAGAAAAGTACAGTATTTTTCTCTAATGTTCCATCGTTTGTTAAAACTGCTATTCTGAATATAATGCCGTTTATTGAGGGGTCGTTGCCAGTGAGATACTTGGGAGTTCCTCTTATATCGTCTAAGTTATTGTACAAAGACTGCCAGGTGTTGGTGGAGAAGCTTGAAAAACGTATTATGCATTGGAGGAATAAATTACTTTCGTTTGCAGGTAGACTGCAACTTATTACTTCGGTATTGTCTTCTCTGCATGTTTACTGGTCTTCAGTGTTTATCCTGCCTGCTCGAGTCGTCTCTAGCCTGGAAGCTTTGATGCGTAATTTTCTATGGTCTCATGATAGTTCGTTCCAGAGGGGCAGGGCAAAGGTTTCTTGGAATACTGTTTGTGTTCCTAAGTATGAGGGTGGGTTGGGGATTCGTCGTATTGGTGATGTTAATAAGGCCCTTATCTCTGCGCACATATGGAGCATTTTATCTAAACGTGAATCGTTATGGGTTGATTGGGTTCATTCGTACAGGTTACGAGGTAAAAGTTTCTGGGCTTGTAATACCCCTTCTTCTTGTTGCTGGTCGTGGAGGAAAATTATTCAACTTCGGCCGGAAATGAGGAGTTTTGTTTGGGCTGAGATTGGGAATGGTTTATCGACTTCAGCTTGGTTCGACTCGTGGAGCAATATAGGTCCGTTGTTTCAATTTTTTACTCCGAGACAAATTGCAAATGCAGGTTTCAGTTTGGATGCCAAGGTGGCTGATTTATGGTTAAATTCTTCGTGGGGTTGGCCGATTGAGTGGAGACATCGTCTCCCGGCTCTTAATCAGATTGATACTCGATCTATTCAGCCGGCTAAGGAAGACAAGTTTTTGTGGCGTCAAGGGGATCACCTTCATGAGTTTTCAACGGCTCGGGCTTGGGATTCCTTTAGACATCGAGAGGTGGAGGTAGAGTGGTGCCGTATTGTTTGGTTCAGTCAATGCATCCCTCGCCATGCGTTCTTAATGTGGCTTATTATGAGACGTAAGTTACTCACTCAAGATAAGATTTTAAGCTGGGATATCTCGCGGAGAAAAAACATGAACATGATGTGCTGTTTGCTTTGTTACGCAAATCATGATTCTCATAACCATCTGTTCTTCGAGTGTAAATTCTCGGATCAGGTTTGGCACAAAGTTAGACATAAAGCGGGTATGGAGTCGGTTGCTTCTAAGTGGGATGACATTGTTAATTGGCTTGTAACTCGGTCCAGGTCGAAATCAGCTGGAAGCTATGTTGCAAGATTATTGGTAGCCGCCACTGCGTATCTCATTTGGCAGGAGCGTAATGCGAGATTATTCAAGAATGAGTTGAGACCACCAGAAGCTATTATTGATCTTATTTTCCAACAGGTCCGATATAAATTGATGGGAGCGAAGCTAAAGAATTGTGAAAATGTCCGAAGGCTTCTTGGCGAATGGGGAATCATTGGAGTTAACCTTCATGAAGATGGTGGCTGATTGAGTCGTTTTTGATTGCTTTGTGCTAGAGTTTAGTCTAGTTGTTTTCCAGTTTGGTGGTGTTTATGTGTTTTTCATTTTGTTTTACTTTCATGGGGCATGTCCCATGTTTGAACTAGTGTAGGTTCTCTACACTACTTGTGCTTTGTTGATTGTCAATATATAGAATCACCGGGGTAACCCTTTACCCAAAAAAAAAAAAAAAAAAGATGAGGGCGGTTTAGGCATTAGAAGCATCATGGACGTGAATAAAGCCATGTTGACATCTCACATTTGGAGCATAATAACGAATCGTAAATCGCTGTGGGTTCAATGGATTCATTCTTATAAGCTGAAAGGTAAAAGTTTCTGGGAGATTTAATGTAAAGGTAATATTACTTGGGGATGGCGGAAACTCTTGGCTATTCGGTCATCTATTTGGATAACTGTTCGAAGTGGGCGGCAAACTAATGCTTGGAGTGATAATTGGTGTTCATACAGTCCTCTTCGGTCTTTTATCTCCCCTAGGGCGATAGCGAATGCTGGTTTTTCTCTTAATTCTATGGTTGCTGACCTTATATCTGAGACTGGACAATGGTTGTGGCCTGATGCTTGGTATGATATTTATCCAGTCCTTATAAATGTTGATATCCCTCAACTTATAGCGGATGTGGAAGATCGGTTCGGCTGGAAAGATTTGGAAGGCAAAATTCAGCACTTTGGATCTTGGGAGGTTTGGAACAATTTGCGGTATAGAGATGATAAGGTTACTTGGGCTAATGCGGTGTGGTTTTCTCAATGCATTCCTCGTCACTCTTTTCATCTATGGCTAGTTATCAAGGATAAACACAAGACACAAGATAGGATGTCGGTGTGGGAAGCGGGCAGTGCTACTAATTTACAGCTCATGTGCTGTCCTTTATGCAAGTACGATCGTGATTCTAGAGACCATCTATTTTTCCAATGCCCTTATGCGTCTGAGGTATGGGGTCTGGTTAGAAACATGGTAGATATGGGGAATGTAACGAACACCTGGTCATCGATCATGCAATGGATGGAGACCAATACAAACTCAAGAACTCTGGAGCATATTATTTGCAAAATCATGGTAGCGGCGTCCATGTATTATATATGGCAGGAACGGAACAATCGCTTATTCTCTCCTCTTCAACGAAGTGCTGAGGCTCTCTCAAAAACTATCACTGATACGGTTCGGCTTAGGATTATGGGTCTCAAGATTGGTGGGCAACCGAATTATAAGAAGATAATGGAAAGGTGGCTGATCTCGAAGAATTTGGAGATAGATCCGGGTTAACGAGTCACTAGTGTGTTTTTCTCAGTGTTTGTTTTTGTGGGTCGTGTTTCCCTAGTTTAGCGGTTTGGCTGGGTTGTGTCGTTTGTTGGGTTTTGGTTTGTTTCTTGTATTCTAGCCTTGGTTTGTCAAGACTAGTAGTGTGTGTTGATGTCACAGCACACCCTGTTTCTTTTATTGGTTGATATAAAATTTCACCGGGGTAACCCTTTACCCAAAAAAAAAATGCATAGTTCCATGCAATGCTAAAGTTTGTGTGACCACGAGGGTCGTGTTTTCTCTCTATCCTTAGGCGATTTTCAGGGTTCTTCTTGCTCAAAATTTTCCCTTGTTTTTTCTTGTGATCTTATGCATAACAGTCTGTGTTTGGATCTTGTTCTTCCAAGAATCTATAACGAACTCGTTAGCATTAGGAATTAAGAACTAGGGTTTTTCGTTTCTTGTTTTGTCACAAATCGCCGCTCTAGTAATATTTTCTGAAACCCTAATCTATTAATCTGGAAGCCATTGATTGCGGTTATCTGAGATTAATTTAGCTAGATTGATGACACTGGATTAATGGACCAAGGGTTGAGGTTTATGTTCTAGGGTTTAAGGATTTCGGGTTCAGTTTTCTTGTGATTGCGGATTCTGGTTCAGTTTTCTTGTGATTGCGGATTCTGGATGTTTTTGGGAGAAGATTTCCTATTTACGGCTAGGGTTTAGTAATCCTTTTTGCGGATTCTTGTTATTTTGGAGAAAGATTTCTTGTTGCTGCCTAGGGTTTGGATCGCGAACTAGTTTGATTGGTCGGCTTTTAGGTTTTTTGCATGCATGGAGGGGAAAAGTGATGGAGTTAAGCGTGCTTGGGCGAGAGTAGTTAAGCGTGCTTGGGCGAGAGTAGTACTAGGATGGGTGACCCCCTGGGAAGTCCTCGTGTTGCAACCCCCCCTTTTTTTTGAGATGATGTGAATGTGTGTATGACATGCTCTCTCTCCTATAGGCGATTTCTTGTTCTTCATGAATCCTAACTTTTTCTTCGTGATCAGAACTCCGCAGTTAAGCGTGCTTGGGCGAGAGTAGTACTAGGATGGGTGACCCCCTGGGAAGTCCTCGTGTTGCAACCCCCCCTTTTTTTTGAGATGATGTGAATGTGTGTATGACATGCTCTCTCTCCTATAGGCGATTTCTTGTTCTTCATGAATCCTAACTTTTTCTTCGTGATCTAGTGTATAACAGCCTGTGATTAGAGGTTTGATCTTTCAAATCTCTATAACGAACTCGTTAGCACGTGGGATCGATCAAGAATTAGGGTTTCATTCGTTTTTTCTTCTTCAAATCGCCGCCCTAGTTTGTTTGATTCAAGAACCCTGATTTATTAAACTGGTAGTCGTTGATTGCGGTTAACTGAGATTAATTTAGCTAGATTGATGCTCAGGTTTAATCGATTAAGGGTGAAGGTTTCAACCTAGGGTTTATAGGATTAGGGTTTTCATTCGTTTCTTGTTTTCGTTTTCTGGTTGCGGCATTAGGGGTTTGGGTTTTCGGGTGCATGGTTGTTTAAGTTTGCTAGTTTCACGTGAGAGTTGTTTGTTTCGTCATGGATGTTCCTTCCAAGATGGGTGACACTTCTGCTAGTGTCTTGCATGATCGAGGAAAGCCACCTGACCCGCTGAATAATGTTGCTAATAAACCGACTGGTCTAGATGGTTTGGATAATGTGTATGAAACTGTAGGTGAGGAATTGCCTACACCTGGAACAGCTCCTATTCGGGGGATTGGGTTACGAGTCACTAACATTGAAGGAAACCCTCTACTTCCGAGAAGAGGTATGTTTTCAACGTCAAATGTTTCGGTTTTGGACGGGTTGATGAGCATCTCCAAACCGGTGGACAACCCATTCACGGGTGAATCTTCCTCTATGGTTAACAAGGATAATGAGGCTGCTGCTAAACCATTGTCTTATGCTGAATCGGTAAGTGCTAATACTGTCAAGAAAGTTAATTTTCGGTCACTTGCTAGTTCCGTTAATCAGGAGGGGTGTGATGTTGTACTACCGAGGGAATCAGTCCGTATGGTTCAGGATAAGCTAGCTAACACCCTTTATGGGTATTTTCTGGGTGATCGGGTTGCCTTCCCAGTGGTGGATTACTTTGTGCGGATGAATTGGAAAAAATATGGTTTGCAAAAAACGATGATGAACGCTAACGGTTTTTTCTTCTTCAAGTTTAAAGATGATGCTGGAATGTCGAAGGTTATTCAGGATGGGCCATGGATTATTCGTTCTCAGCCTTTGTTTCTTAATTGTTGGACCCCAACTACTAAACTGGTAAAAAAAGAGGTAACGAAGGTGCAAGTATGGGTAAAGATCCATGAAGTGCCAATTGCGGCCTACACGGAGGACGGGCTCAGCTTGATTGCTACAACTATTGGGGAACCAAAGATGTTGGATTCTTTTACCACGTCAATGTGTTTGGACTCATGGGGTCGGAGTAGCTACGCTAGGGCGTTGATTGAAGTTTCAGCCGAGAAAGACTTACGAGAGGAAATCACAATGGCTATACCGGAAGCTGAAGGAGAGGGTTTTACCAAAGAGACTATGTATGTGGAGTATGAATGGAGCCCTCATCGATGTGCTTCCTGTTGCGTTTTTGGCCATACAACCGAAGCTTGCTTGAAGTTTCCTATGAAAAAGACTAGAACCATGCCTCAGGAACACAATCGGAATGTACCACCGAATCAGCAAGCTAAAAAAGGTCCGGTTGTGGATCAGGAGGGTTATACCGGTGTTTACGGAAAGAAAGCTGCTAAGAGAACTGGAATTCCCGTGAATAAACAAAAGGCTAGGTTTGAATATCGTCCGGTGGGGCAAAAGTCAAAGGGAGATACCAATAAGCCGAAGCATGATAACGGACGGGCTGCGACGTCTACGTCTAATCCGTTTAGGTCAGCAAATCCGTTTGATATTCTTAATGAGTTGGAGGATGAGCCTGGTCCTAGCAAGAAGCAATCGGATACGAATGTTGAGGATTCGGATGATGACGATGTTGAGGAGATCTATGATGAAATGGATGGGTTTATTTTGGATGGTACTCGGAAAGCAAACAACGACAAAGGGGCAAGCACTCCTTCTCCGAAAGTTAACAATGGTTAGTATCGCTTCATGGAATATCAGGGGGTTGAACCGCCCTCTCAAACAAATGGAGGTTCGACAGGCTGTCAAGGATTACAATTTGAGCTTGTGTGCTATTCTAGAGTCTCATGTGGATGTCGGTAAACTGGGTAAAGTGTGTAAAGCTGTGTTTCGCTCTTGGGATTGGACTTCAAATGGCGGATGTTGTACCAAAGGCACTAGAATAATCATTGGGTGGAATCCTGCTATTTTTGATGTTATGATCGTTGCTCAATCTCCTCAGGTTATGCATTTACAGCTTGTTTTTAAATTGGATAAGAGATTGCTTTTCTGTTCTGTTGTGTATGCCGATAATTATTATGTTACGCGAAGGGAGCTTTGGCATCTTCTGTCTATGCATAAGGTTTGTGTTGCGGATCGGCCGTGGTGTATTATGGGTGATTTTAACTCGGCTCTTAATATAGAAGATAATTCGATGGGTTCTTCTTCTATTTCGATTGGTATGAGGGAGTTTCAGGATTGTGTCGATGACATAGAAGTGGTGGATATTAATCGTACAGGTATTCATTTTACGTGGAGCCAAAAACCTAAGAATGGTGTGGGTCTTCTTAAGAAAATTGATCGGGTAATGGGAAACACTGCCTTTCTTACTGAATACCCGAACTCGGTTGCAATTTTCAAGCCCTATAGACTTTCGGATCATTGCCCTTGTATCTTGTCTATCCCGGAAGCGTTGAAGCTCAAACCGAGGCCTTTTAAATTCGCGAACTTTCTGGTTTTTAAACCTGAATTTTTGGAGATTGTTAATAAGCATTGGCCAATGAATGTTGACGGTGTTCATCAATTTAGAGTTGTCAAGAAGTTAAAGTCCCTGAAACGCCCCTTACGTTCGCTGCTGTTTAGACAGGGAAATCTCCACAAGAAAGTGGAGAAAAGTCGTTTGAAGTTGGATACTATTCAGCAAAGGATTGACCTAGAGCCGCATAATGCTGATTTGCGGAATGAGGAAGCTTCGGTGAGCCGTGATCTTCAAGAGGCATTATTAGATGAAGAGCGTTTTCTGAAACAAAAAGCTAAAGTTGATTGGTTGAGTGCGGGCGACATGAATACTGCGTTTTTTCATTCCTCTTTGAAGATTCGGAATCATTGTAGTCGGATTGATGTCATCAAAGATGCTCAAGGGAATCTCTATGAAGGCGATAATGTGTATCAAGCTTTTGTTCAACACTATGAGGAATTTTTTGGCAACAAAGGTGATATCTCGTTACAACCAACTCCTGATCTTTTTCCAAAAATTTTATCTCACAATGTTGCAACGAATATGGTTCGGCCTGTTACGGCGGAGGAGGTTAAAAAGGCTATGTTCTCTATTGGTAACGATAAAGCTCCGGGACCGGATGGTTTTACGGCTGCATTTTTCAAGAGTGCCTGGACGCTGGTTGGTAATGATATTGTTAATGCTATTAAGGACTTTTTTGAAACTGGTAACTTGCTTCGGGAGCTGAATCATACGCTTATAGTTCTTATTCCAAAGGTTTCTACTCCTATGGTTGTCACTGATTTTCGCCCGATTGCTTGTTGTAACGTTCTTTACAAGTGTATCAGTAAGATTATTGCTGATAGGATAAAAGGAGGGTTGAATGAGATTGTGAGTATAAATCAATCGGCCTTTGTCCCGGGTAGGAAAATTTCGGATAACATCTTATTAACACAAGAATTAATGCACAACTATCATCGGAATGTGGGGCCTCCTAGATGTGCTTTTAAGGTTGATATTCAGAAAGCATATGATACGGTGGACTGGAGTTTTCTGAAAAGTGTGCTTCGCGGGTTTGGTTTTAACAGTACTATGGTGAAGTGGATCATGATCTGTGTTTCTACTACTTCATTTTCGGTATGTGTTAATGGCATGGTTCATGGGTTTTTCAGAGGTAAACGGGGGTTAAGACAAGGGGATCCTATTTCTCCTTACTTATTCACTCTTGTCATGGAAATTTTGACGGGTATTCTTCAGCATTCTGTTCGGATAGATTCCTCTTTTAAATTTCATAACAGATGTGAAAAACAGCGGATATTGAATCTCTGCTTTGCGGATGACCTATTCCTCTTTGCTAGAGGGGAAGTGAATTCAGCTAATTGTATTATGTCCTCTCTTTCTAAGTTTTCTAAGATGTCGGGGTTAGTGCCTAACAACCAGAAGAGCACGGTTTTCTTTTGCAATGTGAAAGATCATGTCAAGCAGGCGATTCTGGACATCATGCCTTTTGTGGAAGGTAAGTTACCTGTCAAGTACCTGGGAGTTCCTCTTATTTCTTCTTCACTTAGATATAATGATTGTCGGGTGCTCGTGGAGAAACTTGAGAAACGTATCATGCACTGGAAAAACAAATTGTTATCGTTTGCGGGCCGTCTTCAACTGATTATTTCAGTCCTGTCTTCGATGCATATTTATTGGTGTTCGGTGTTTATGCTTCCGTCTCGGGTTGTTAAGGATCTTGAAGCTAGAATGAGAAATTTCTTATGGTCTCAAGACGTGTCGTTTAGTAGAGGTAAAGCTAAAGTTTCGTGGAAAGTGGTGTGTACTCCTAAATATGAAGGCGGGTTAGGCATTAGACGGATTGGGGAAATGAACAAAGCCCTGATGGCGTCTCATATTTGGAGTATTGTGACGAAGCGGGATTCCCTATGGGTCGAGTGGATTTTTTCGTATCGGCTTAAAGGAAAGAATTTCTGGAGTTGTAAAGCAACATCAAATACTACTTGGTCTTGGAGGAAGATCATTCAGTTGAGGCATAGTGTTCGAAAACATGTTTGGTCCGATGTAGGTAATGGCCGCAATACGTCTGCTTGGTATGATATTTGGAGTGAGCTAGGTCCTCTGGGTGATTTTTTGTCGCCAAGGACGATAACGGATGCTGATTTCCGGTTAGATGATACTGTTTTCAATGTTTACTCTAACGGAGCTTGGATTTGGCCGACCGCGTGGAGGGATCTTTTCCCGGTACTTATTCAGCTGGATCACGTTCACTTAAATCCGACAAAATCTGACCGTTTGATGTGGAAAGATGGTAGTGACCGTCAGGATTTCTCTTCGTCTGCAGCGTGGCACTCGTTTCGGCATAGAGAATCTGAGGTGGATTGGAGTGGTATTGTTTGGTTTGCGCAATGTATTCCTAGGCACGCGTTTCTGATGTGGCTGATTATGAGGAAAAAGCTTCTTACTCAAGACAGAATTCTGCAGTGGGATCTTTCAAGGCGAAAAAACATGAATATGATGTGCTGTTTATTGTGCTATGAGAATCATGACTCCCATCATCATCTATTCTTTGAGTGTAAATTTTCTGATGAAGTTTGGAAGCTGATTAGAGGTAAAGTGGGGATGGCGGCCGTGACGTCGAGATGGGGGGATATCATCGAATGGTTTTGTGCTCGTCTTCGATCTAAAAGAGTTGAGGTTTATGTTGCAAAGACTCTTGTTGCGGCTGCTGCATACACTATTTGGCAAGAGCGAAATGCTAGATTATTTAAAAATCAATTACGTCCACCCGAGATGGTAAAAGATTCTATTCTTAAAACGGTGAGATATAAGTTGATGGGAGCTAAGCTAAAGAACAACGCTAGGGTGCGGAAGCTGCTTGGGGAGTGGGAGATTGACACCGAAACTAAAGATGATGGAGGCTAATTAGTTTTTTATAGCTATTTGTGTTGTTTCTAGATGAGTGTCTAGGTGTGTTTTGATCTGGTTTTGTCGTGTTTTTTTGGTTTGTTTTCTGGTTTTACTCGCATGGGGCATGTCTCATGAGGGAACTGGTGTAGACTCTCTACTCCACTTGTTCTTTTTGGTTGTGAATATATAGAATCACCGGGGTAACCCTTTACCCAAAAAAAGTGTATCAGCGATCTTCGGGGAATGAAGATAATACACCTCCAATTCGGGGGATTGGCTTACGAGTAACCAATATTGAGGGTAATCCCTTGTTACCGAGACGTGGTATGTATTCTACAAGTAATGTATCGGTGCTAGATGGGTTGTTTGAAATTTCTAAACCTGTGGAGTTGGAAGCTAACTGGGGATATGGTGGGGGATCTACGGCTGCCAATATGAATGCCCATGCAAACCCTAGTTCGAGTAACGTAGTCAAGGAAACTCCAAACCTATCGTATGCGGACAAGGTTAAAACTCAAACTTCGCAGAGAAGGGAGGTTAACTTCCGTAAGTTGGATGCTACAGAGACGGTTCAGGATGCTGATGTGCTTATTCCTCGTGAGGTAGTTAAACAGGTCCAAGACAAATTTGAGAATGTTTTGTATGGTTATTTTTTGGGCAATCGGTTACCTTTCTCTGTTGTGGAATATTATGCGAAAAATGTGTGGGCTAAGCATGGTTTTTCGAAAATTATGATGAATAAGGATGGGTTCTTCTTCTTTAAGTTTGATTCAAAAGAGGGCATGGCAAAAGTCTTGGAAGGGGGACCATGGTTGATTAGGAAAGTGCCGTTGTTCTTGAATGTCTGGTCTCCGGATGTTAGTCTAAGGAAAGAGGGTATTAAGTCAATTCCTATTTGGGTTAAGATGTATAATGTTCCGATTGCTATTTATACGGATGATGGTTTGAGTTTGTTGGCGTCAAAGATTGGAACACCGAAAAGATTAGATGGGTATACGGCGGATATGTGTGCAGATAATTGGGGAAGGAGCAGTTTTGCAAGGGCTCTAATTGAAATAGATGCGGAGAATGAATTAAAAGATCATATAATTGTTGCCATTCCGAAAATGGAAGGAGAGGGATATATAACAGAAAAGGTGAAGGTGGAGTATGAATGGAAGCCGCAGAGATGCTCTTTGTGTTGTATCTTTGGTCATAACGATCAGACATGTGCCAAGAATGTTCCAAGTAAAGCTAAACAGGTGGTTGTTGATGACGAGGGATTTACTACTGATAACAGGAGGGTGGCGAGAATGGGTGGGATGCAGAAAAGGCAAAAGCAAAAGTTTATATACAGACCGAAGATGAACAAGTCAGGGCCGAGCACATCAGGCACTAAGGAGGATAACGTAAACGAATCAGAAAATCTGAAGGTGAAGACTCGGAACTCGTTTGATATATTGTCAAAGGGGGATGGGGATTCGGCAATGGGTAACGAAAGTCAGGTTAATGATGCAAGAGCTAGTGAAAATAAAGGTAATGGCACAAGTTCTCGAGTTGAGGAAGAAGTTGTGGAATCTATTCCGACTGAAATGTCTGAATTTATGCGGCATGATCCGAGTAAGTATTCTGAGGGGGCAAGCACTCCCGGGCACAATGGTTTTAATGGATAGTATAGCCTCATGGAATATAAGGGGTTTGAACCGACCCCTGAAACAAAGTGAGGTTCGTGCTCTGGTTGCTGAAAATAAATTAAATGTTTGTGCTTTACTCGAGTCTCATGTGGATATCACGAAGCTTGACAAGGTGTGTAAGGGTGTGTTTAGGTCTTGGAGTTGGACGTCTAATGGTGCTGTTTGTAACCGTGGTACAAGGATTATTGTAGGGTGGAACACGGATGTGGTCGACGTTATGATTCTGTCCCAGTCGGATCAAGTCATGCATGCTCAATTATTCTCTAAAGCTGATAATAAATCGTTGTTTGTCTCTTTTGTTTATGCGGAGAACAAATACTAGGATAGAAGATCTCTTTGGGATAACCTGTGTAAGCATAAAGGGCTATGCCATGATAAGCCGTGGGTTCTAATGGGGGATTTCAACACGGCTCTTCGGGTTGAGGATTCCTTGTATGGGCCGTCTACTTACTCGATCGGTATGAAGGAGTTCAATGAATGTGTTCAATACACGGAATTGGTTGATATCAATGGTCATGGGCTGCATTACACGTGGAACCAAAAACCAAAGAATGGAGTTGGGTTACTTAAAAAAATTGATCGCGTGATGGGGAATTTGAAATTTCTGGAGATGTTTTCGGAAGCTTATGTTTTTTATCACCCATTCCGGGTTTCGGATCATACACCATGCATTCTCAAGATGGCTGCTTCGGTAAAGACCAAGCCTAAACCTTTTAAATTCGCTAATTTTATCACGGCAAAACCGGAATTTAGGGAAGTTGTGGAACGGGAATGGATCAAGCGAGTTGATGGGTTTACCATGTTTGCGGTCACTAAAAAGCTTAGAGATTTGAAGCCGTTTATGCGTAAAATTCTGTTTGACCAGGGTAATTTGCATAAGAAAGTTGCTGAGTTGAGAAAGAATCTGGATGACATTCAAACTCTGATGGATAGCAATCCGCTAGATGTTGATCTTCGGGACAGGGAGGCGAGGTGCTTGAAGGAATTCCAAAGTGCAGCATATGATGAAGAGTGTTTTCTTAAACAAAAAGCTAAAGTGGAATGGTTATGTGCTGGTGATTCTAATACTAAGTTCTTCCATAATATGGTGAAATGCAAAAATGCCAGAAGTAAAATTCACTCGATTCGGGATGCTAATGGAGACCGTTATGAGGGACAGGATGCTTTGGATGCTCTGGTTACTCACTATGCAATTTTTTTGGGTAAAGAGGATCAGATGGGGAGTATAAATCTGGAGGATATATGTATCAACACGATTAGTGCTGATGTCGCGGGCAATATGGTTCAGCAGGTCACCCGGGAGGAGATTAAAAATGCTATGTTTAATATTGGGGAGAACAAAGCTCCAGGGCCTGATGGTTATACTTCAGCATTTTTTAAGAAGTCATGGGATATTGTGGGTGATGAGGTCTCGTCTGCGGTTCTGCAATTTTTTGAAAATGGTAAACTGCTAAAACAATTAAACCACACTATTTTGGCTCTTGTTCCTAAGGTTGAGACTCCAGATTCGGTTCTAGATTATCGTCCGATATCGTGCTGCAATGTGTTGTATAAATGCATAAGCAAGATCATAACGGATAGAATAAAGGGTAGCTTGGAGAAATTGGTTAGTATCAACCAATCTGCCTTTGTTCCTGGTAGGAAAATATCGGATAATATTCTGTTAACGCAGGAGCTGATGCATAACTACCATCGGAACAAAGGTCCAGCAAGATGTGCATTCAAGATAGATATCCAGAAGGCGTATGATACGGTTAGCTGGTCTTTTTTGGAGAAAGTGCTCAAATGTTTTGGCTTTCACCATAAAATGATTATGTGGATTATGGCTTGTGTTACTACTACATCGTTTTCGATCAGTATTAACGGCAATCTACATGGGTATTTTAGAGGGAAACGGGGGTTGAGACAAGGTGATCCTATGTCGCCTTACCTCTTCACGTTAGTTATGGAAGTGTTATCTTTACTGCTTCAGCATGCGGCCAGGTCCAGTATTGGTTTTAAGTACCATGCTAAGTGTGCAAAACAACAGATAATCTTTTTTTGGGTAAAGGGTTACCCCGGTGATTCTATATATTCACAACCAAAAAGAACAAGAGGAGTAGAGAGTCTACACCAATTCAATCATGGGACATGCCCCATGAGAGTAAAACCAGGAAACAAAACAAAGAACCGACAAAACCAGGTCAAAAACACCTAGACACTCATCTAGACAAAAAGCATTAAACTACAAAAAACTAATTAGCCTCCATCATCTTTAGTTTCGGTTGCAATCTCCCAATCCCCAAGCAGCTTCCGCACCCTAGCATTGTTCTTTAGCTTAGCTCCCATCAACTTGTATCTCACAGTTTTTAGAATAGTATCTTTTACCATTTCGGGTGGACGCAGTTGGTTTCTAAATAATCTAGCATTCCGCTCTTGCCAAATAGTATACGCAGCAGCCGCAACTAGAATCTTCGCAACATAAACCTCAACTCTCTTTGACCGAAGCCGGGCACATAACCATTCGATGATATCCACCCATCTCGAACCCACGGCCGCCATCCCCACTTTACTTCGAATCATATTCCAAACTTCATCAGAGAATTTACACTCAAAAAATAGATGATGATGAGAATCATAGTTCTCATAGCACAATAAACAGCACATCATATTCATGTTTTTTCGCCTTGAAAGATCCCACTGCAGAATTTTGTCTTGAGTAAGAAGCTTTCTCTTCATAATCAGCCACATCATAAACGCGTGCCTAGGAATACATTGCGCAAACCAAACAATACCATTCCAATCCACCTCAGATTCTCTATGCCGAATCGAGTGCCACACTGCAGACGAAGAGAAATCCTGACAATCACTACCATCTTTCCATAGCAATCGGTCAGATTTTGTCGGATTTAATTGAAAGTGATCCAGCTGAATAAGAACAGGGAAAAGATCCCTCCACGCCACAGGCCAATTCCAAGTTCCGTTAGAGTAAATATTGAAAACGGTGTCGTCTAACCGAAAATCAGCATCCGTAATAGTCCTTGGCGACAGAAAATCACCAAAAGGACCTAAATCACTCCAAAGATCAAACCAAGCTGAAGTATTGCGGCCATTACCTACATCGGACCAAACATGTTTTCGAATACTATGCCTCAACTGAATGATCTTCCTCCATGACCAAGTAGCATTTGATGTAGCTTTACAAACCCAGAAATTCTTTCCTTTAAGCCGATAAGAATGAACCCACTCGACCCAGAGGGAATCCCGCTTCATCACAATACTCCAAATATGAGACGCCATCAGGGCTTTGTTCATGTCCCCAATTCGTCTAATGCCTAAACCACCTTCATACTTAGGAGTACAAACCACTTTCCACGAAACTTTAGCTTTACCTCTACTAAACGACGCATCTTGAGACCATAAGAAATTTCTCATTCTAGCTTCAAGATCCTTAACAACCCGAGACGGAAGCATAAACACCGAGGACCAATAAATATGCATTGAAGACAGGACTGAGATAATCAGTTGAAGCCGCCCCGCAAACGATAACAATTTGTTCTTCCAGTGCATAATACGTTTCTCTAGTTTCTCCACAAGCACCCGGCAATCATTATATCTAAGCGTAGAAGAAATAAGAGGGACCCCCAAGTACTTGACAGGTAACATACCTTCCACAAAAGGCATAATGTCCAGAATCGCCTGTTTAACATGATCTTGTGGAGATAATCAATGTATCGTTTGCTGATGATCTTTTTATTTTTGTCCATGGAGATGTTGGATCGATAGGAAAGGTCAAACTAGCCCTTGAGCAGTTCACTAGTATTTCCGGCCTTGTTCCGAGCCCTGCTAAAAGTACCGTGTACTTTTGTAATGTTCCGCGAAATGTCAGACAGGATATCCTCAGAATAATGCCGTTCAAGGAAGGTTCGTTGCCGGTTAGATACTTGGGGGTTCCGTTAATTACCACTAAGCTGATTTTTAAAGACAGTACGCCCCTAGTTGATCGTATGGAAAAAAAGATTGATAGTTGGCTGAATAAATCTTTATCGTTTGCGGGTAGGTTGCAACTTGTTAACTCGGTGTTAGCGTCCATGCACATATATTGGGCATCGGTCTTTATTATTCCTGCTCGGGTGATTCATGATTTAGAGAAGTTTATGAGGAGATTCTTGTGGAATGCGGGATCTAAAGAAAGGGCGAAAGCCAAAGTTGCTTGGTGTGATATTTGCTTGCCGAAGGAGGAAGGAGGGCTAGGTATTCGGAATATTTCGGATGTCAATAAGGCTCTCATGACTAGCCATATTTGGAGTATTATAACAAAACGAAAGTCTCTTTGGGTAGATTGGATTTACTCGTACAAGTTGAAAGATCGAAGTTTTTGAGATGTCCAGGCTCGAGGAAGTATTAGTTGGGGATGGAGGAAACTCCTTTCTATTCGGAATGTGGTCCGACCGTACATTTGGAAGTTAGTTCGGAGTGGGAACCAAATCAATGTGTGGAGCGATAATTGGTGCCAGCTTAGTCCTCTTAGCTCGTTTATTACACCAAGACGTATTGCTAATGCAGGGTTTTCTATCTCATCTTCGCTGGCTGATCTTATTTATGATGGGAATTGGAAATGGCCACAGGCATGGTATGACATTTATCCAGTGTTAATTGGGCTAAATGTTCCACAGTTGATGAATAATGTGGATGATCGTACTGTATGGAAAAACCTTGAGGGTAACGTGTGTCACTTTCGGTCTCTTGAGGTATGGAATGTTATTCGCCATCGTGCGAACCCGGTCTCTTGGGTTGATGGAGTATGGTTTTCTCAATGTATACCAAGACACTCATTCCACCTGTGGATAGTTATTAAAAACAAGCTCAAGACGCAGGATCGGTTGGCGGTGTGGGAGGCGGGTAGTGCGACTAATCTAAATCTTATGTGTTGCCCCTTATGCAGGTACAATCGTGATTCAAGAGATCATCTTTTTTTCCAATGTCCGTTTTCTTCTAATGTTTGGAAGGAGATCAAGCTGATGGGTTCCTTAGACAACATGGATGATTCATGGCAATCTATCATGGAGTGGATGGTTCAAAAGGCAACATCGAAAAAGACAGAACACATTGTTTGCAAGCTTTTAATTGCAGCGGCTGCTTACT